>NC_090184.1:46001659-46009159 GCF_024679245.1 Pseudorasbora parva
GTACCCATTAAGCACACTACTATCCTAATCTAAAATAGCAAAGGTACACTATGTAGGATTTTTGCAGTAAAATATCCTAAAACCACCAGGCCAGTGTTATATATTATCCCAAATGTTTCCAAATTTGTAATTTGTGAGTAAATTGCTATTTTAACCAATGAACCAGGACATCTAGGGAGTCGCCTGCCGTCTTATCCGCGTTACCCTCAGTTTCCGGTTTTATTCTGCAGAAGCGCTTTACTCTTAGTATTGTGAACAAGTGTCACCGCTAAGCGAGCACACAGAGTAACATGACGTCATAACATAATTTTTATCACACTTAAATGTGTCTAATATGATCAACAGAGCTGTGTTACCTCACAGTCGTGACCGGAAAACCGGAAATAGCACCGGTTATCTCTTCATAATAAAAGTCCTGCTGCTCGTGAGCCGTAACAATCGCTCCAGTGGCCTTGCTCAGCTCCATAACACTCGGTCCTGCTCTGCTCTACACCTTACAGTAACGTTAAAGGGTTACATCAGTAATTTAACAGTAAGCTTTGCATCAGTAGAAACCTGGGAGTATTCAAATTAACTTGCTCCCCCCTCATATCCCCCTGAGACGAGATATTTATGTATTTTATTTCTGGAAAAAATCCTCAGATGACGCAAATATCATCATTTTTGCGTCATCTGGGTTTTTTTTGGCCAGACTACAGTCAGTAGAGGAGATATTTAGGCTAAAGACTACAGCCAGTAGAGGAGCTATTTAGGCTAAAGACTACAGTCAGTAGAGGAGCTATTTAGACTAAAGACTACAGCCAGTAGATGAGCTATTTAGACTAAAGACTACAGTCAGTAGAGGAGCTATTTAGACTAAAGACTACAGTCAGTAGAGGAGCTATTTAGACTAAAGACTACAGCCAGTAGAGGAGCTATTTAGACTAAAGACTACAGTCAGTAGAGGAGCTATTTAGGCTAAAGACTACAGTCAGTAGAGGAGCTATTTAGACTAAAGACTACAGTCAGTAGAGGAGCTATTTAGACTAAAGACTACAGTCAGTAGAGGAGCTATTTAGACTAAAGACTACAGTCAGTAGAGGAGCTATTTAGACTAAAGACTACAGTCAGTAGAGGAGCTATTTAGACTAAAGACTACAGCCAGTAGAGGAGCTATTTAGACTAAAGACTACAGTCAATAGAGGAGCTATTTAGACTAAAGACTACAGTCAGTAGAGGAGCTATTTAGACTAAAGACTACAGTCAGTAGAGGAGCTATTTAGACTAAAGACTACAGTCAGTAGAGGAGCTATTTAGACTAAAGACTACAGTCAGTAGAGGAGCTATTTAGACTAAAGACTACAGTCAGTAGAGGAGCTATTTAGACTAAAGACTACAGTCAGTAGAGGAGCTATTTAGACTAAAGACTACAGTCAGTAGAGGAGCTATTTAGACTAAAGACTACAGTCAGTAGAGGAGCTATTTAGACTAAAGACTACAGTCAGTAGAGGAGCTATTTAGGCTAAAGACTACAGCCAGTAGAGGAGCTATTTAGACTAAAGACTACAGCCAGTAGAGGAGCTATTTAGACTAAAGACTACAGTCAGTAGAGGAGCTATTTAGACTAAAGACTACAGTCAGTAGAGGAGCTATTTAGACTAAAGACTACAGTCAGTAGAGGAGCTATTTAGACTAAAGACTACAGTCAGTAGAGGAGCAATTTAGACTAAAGACTACAGCCAGTAGAGGAGCTATTTAGACTAAAGACTACAGTCAGTAGAGGAGCTATTTAGACTAAAGACTACAGTCAGTAGAGGAGCTATTTAGACTAAAGACTACAGTCAGTAGAGGAGCTATTTAGACTAAAGACTACAGTCAGTAGAGGAGCTATTTAGACTAAAGACTACAGTCAGTAGAGGAGCTATTTAGACTAAAGACTACAGTCAGTAGAGGAGCTATTTAGACTAAAGACTACAGCCAGTAGAGGAGCTATTTCGACTAAAGACTACAGCCAGTAGAGGAGCTATTTAGACTAAAGACTACAGTCAGTAGAGGAGCTATTTCGACTAAAGACTACAGCCAGTAGAGGAGCTATTTAGACTAAAGACTACAGTCAGTAGAGGAGCTATTTAGACTAAAGACTACAGTCAGTAGAGGAGCTATTTAGGCTAAAGACTACAGCCAGTAGAGGAGCTATTTAGACTAAAGACTACAGTCAGTAGAGGAGCTATTTAGGCTAAAGACTACAGCCAGTAGAGGAGCTATTTAGACTAAAGACTACAGCCAGTAGAGGAGCTATTTAGACTAAAGACTACAGTCAGTAGAGGAGCTATTTAGACTAAAGACTACAGTCAGTAGAGGAGCTATTTAGACTAAAGACTACAGCCAGTAGAGGAGCTATTTAGACTAAAGACTACAGTCAGTAGAGGAGCTATTTCGACTAAAGACTACAGCCAGTAGAGGAGCTATTTAGACTAAAGACTACAGTCAGTAGAGGAGCTATTTCGACTAAAGACTACAGCCAGTAGAGGAGCTATTTAGACTAAAGACTACAGCCAGTAGAGGAGCTATTTAGACTAAAGACTACAGTCAGTAGAGGAGCTATTTAGACTAAAGACTACAGCCAGTAGAGGAGCTATTTAGACTAAAGACTACAGTCAGTAGAGGAGCTATTTAGACTAAAGACTACAGTCAGTAGAGGAGCTATTTAGACTAAAGACTACAGTCAGTAGAGGAGCTATTTAGACTAAAGACTACAGTCAGTAGAGGAGCTATTTAGACTAAAGACTACAGTCAGTAGAGGAGCTATTTAGACTAAAGACTACAGCCAGTAGAGGAGCTATTTAGACTAAAGACTACAGTCAGTAGAGGAGCTATTTAGACTAAAGACTACAGCCAGTAGAGGAGCTATTTAGACTAAAGACTACAGTCAGTAGAGGAGCTATTTAGACTAAAGACTACAGTCAGTAGAGGAGCTATTTAGACTAAAGACTACAGCCAGTAGAGGAGCTAATTAGACTAAAGACTACAGCCAGTAGAGGAGCTATTTAGGCTAAAGACTACAGTCAGTAGAGGAGCTATTTAGACTAAAGACTACAGTCAGTAGAGGAGCTATTTAGACTAAAGACTACAGTCAGTAGAGGAGCTATTTAGACTAAAGACTACAGTCAGTAGAGGAGCTATTTAGACTAAAGACTACAGCCAGTAGAGGAGCTATTTAGACTAAAGACTACAGTCAGTAGAGGAGCTATTTAGACTAAAGACTACAGTCAGTAGAGGAGCTATTTAGACTAAAGACTACAGTCAGTAGAGGAGCTATTTAGACTAAAGACTACAGCCAGTAGAGGAGCTAATTAGACTAAAGACTACAGTCAGTAGAGGAGCTATTTAGACTAAAGACTACAGTCAGTAGAGGAGCTATTTAGACTAAAGACTACAGCCAGTAGAGGAGCTATTTAGACTAAAGACTACAGTCAATAGAGGAGCTATTTAGACTAAAGACTACAGTCAGTAGAGGAGCTATTTAGACTAAAGACTACAGTCAGTAGAGGAGCTATTTAGACTAAAGACTACAGTCAGTAGAGGAGCTATTTAGACTAAAGACTACAGTCAATAGAGGAGCTATTTAGACTAAAGACTACAGTCAATAGAGGAGCTATTTAGACTAAAGACTACAGTCAATAGAGGAGCTATTTAGACTAAAGACTACAGTCAGTAGAGGAGCTATTTAGACTAAAGACTACAGTCAGTAGAGGAGCTATTTAGACTAAAGACTACAGTCAGTAGAGGAGCTATTTAGACTAAAGACTACAGTCAGTAGAGGAGCTATTTAGACTAAAGACTACAGCCAGTAGAGGAGCTATTTAGACTAAAGACTACAGTCAGTAGAGGAGCTATTTAGACTAAAGACTACAGTCAGTAGAGGAGCTATTTAGACTAAAGAGTACAGCCAGTAGAGGAGCTAATTAGACTAAAGACTACAGTCAGTAGAGGAGCTATTTAGACTAAAGACTACAGCCAGTAGAGGAGCTATTTAGACTAAAGACTACAGTCAGTAGAGGAGCTATTTAGACTAAAGACTACAGTCAGTAGAGGAGCTATTTAGACTAAAGACTACAGTCAGTAGAGGAGCTATTTAGACTAAAGACTACAGCCAGTAGAGGAGCTATTTAGACTAAAGACTACAGTCAATAGAGGAGCTATTTAGACTAAAGACTACAGTCAGTAGAGGAGCTATTTAGACTAAAGACTACAGTCAGTAGAGGAGCTATTTAGACTAAAGACTACAGCCAGTAGAGGAGCTATTTAGACTAAAGACTACAGTCAGTAGAGGAGCTATTTAGACTAAAGACTACAGTCAGTAGAGGAGCTATTTAGACTAAAGGCTACGTAAAAATATTACGTAAAACTTAAATTTGGACTTTTTATGTTTACTGTAGTTATGATCGGGTTAATGCGACTCCTGCAGTAACTTTGATTGTGTGTTGTCAGGATGTGCGAGTGTGTTTCCGTCCGCCGCTGGAGGTCAGAGAGGTCTTGCTCCTCACACACTCCATCCTGCAGGAGTTTCCCAGCCGAATCCCGCCTGAGTTCAGACCCTGGTTCCCGTCCGCTTTGGACACCCGGAGACCCATCCGACCCCGAAACCCTCCGCCTCTGATCTCCTCCTCCGAGGAGCCGCGGGATATCCCGGATGCTCCGGAAACTTCGGACACCCGGAGACCCATCCGATCCCGAAACTCTCCCCCTTTGAACATCCTGGATGCTTCCGACATCCGGAGACCCATCCGATCCCGAAACTCTCCGCCTCGGGATATCCAGGACACTTCGGACACCCGGAAAACCATCCGATCCCGAAACTCTCCACCTCGGGATATCCAGGACACTTCGGACACCCGGAAAACCATCCGATCCCGAAACTCTCCACCTCGGGATATCCAGGACACTTCGGACACCCGGAAAACCATCCGATCCCGAAACTCTCCACCTCGGGATATCCAGGACACTTCGGACACCCGGAAAACCATCCGATCCCGAAACTCTCCACCTCGGGATATCCAGGACACTTCGGACACCCGGAAAACCATCCTATCCCGAAACTCTCCGCTTCGGGACATCCAGGACACTTTGAACACCCGGAAAACCATCCAGGACACTTCGGACACCCGGAAAACCATCCGATCCCGAAACTCTCCGCCTCGGGACATCCAGGACACTTCGGACACCCGGAAAATAATCCGATCCCGAAACTCTCCTCCTCAGGATATCCAGGACACTTCGGACACCCGGAAAACGATCCAGGGCACTTCGGACACCTGGAAAACCATCAGATCCCGAAACTCTCCACCTCGGGACATCCCTGATGCTCCGGATCCCGGATCTGAGCGGAAGAGGTTCCAGCGCTCGTGGTGTGTGATCACAAACCGGACCGCTCCGCTCAGGATCACACACTCGTTCTCGCGGCCGTTCCGGAAGGCCATTGAGCAGCACGGGCTGGACCTCCACCAGCGGGTGAGGTGGGTGGTGTATGGGCATAGCTGTGTGTCCCGCGGGATGGAGGAGCTTTGGCTGGAGCTGAACCGGGCCATCCGCCGGTCCAAACTGCCCACCTGCAACGCCAACTTCCAGAGAGCGCTGGCCCAAATATGGCTTTACTGCGACGTGTTTTACTGCGAATACATCGGGAACTTCCTGAAGCAGGAGCTCCGGGTCTCCGGACGGATCAGCCTGACCGCACATAAACTCGGACACATCCTTCACTTATAGAGACGGAGCATATTTAGGCCACGCCCACACCGGGGGGAAAACAATCAAACGCTCGCCATTGACTTTGTATTGCGTGAAGCGCTTCTTTGTCATTTTGGAGTCATTACAAAAAACAGAACAATGTCTAAAAGCTGATGCGTGACGAGGTGTGCAGCAGACAAGCTAAAAGACACAGAACTAAGTTTTTATAAGCTGTCGACCCCAAAAAACGAGCGTTTAAAGGGTTAATTCACCCAAAAAGGAAAATTCTGTAATTAATTCCTCACCCTAATGTCGGTCCACACCCGTTTGTGTTGGAACACAGTTTATTTTAGATTTAGTCCGAGAGCTTTTCTGTTCCTCCAATGCAAGTGTATGCACACTATACTGTCCATGTCCAGAAAGGGAATAAAAACATCATCACAGTAGTCCATATGAGACATCAGTGGGTTAAATAGAGTCTCTTGAAGCATCCAAAATACATTTGGGTCCAAAAATAACAAAAACTACGACTTTATTCAGCATTGGCTTCTCTTCCGCGTTTGTGTTCAATCCTCAAATAAAGATTCAAACGGTTATGAGTCAGTGAATCGATTCATGATTCGGATCGCCAATGTCTCGTGATTTCAGCAGTTTGACACGCGATCCGAATCATGAATCGATTCACTGATTCATAACCGTTTGAATCTTTATTTGAGGATTGAACACAAACCCGGAAGAGAAGCCAATGCTGAATAAAGTCGTAGTTTTTGTTATTTTTGGACCCAAATGTATTTTGGATGCTTCAAGAGACTCTAATTAACCCACTGATGTCTCATATGGACTACTGTGATGATGTTTTTATTCCCTTTCTGGACATGGACAGTATAGTGTGCATACACTTGCATACGCTCTCGGACTAAATATAAAATATCTTAAACTGTGTGTGAAGATGAACGGAGGTCTTACGGGTGTGGAGCGACATTAGGGAGAGGAGTTAATGACAGACAATTCATTTTTGGCTGAACTAACCCTTTAAGGAGACAAAAGTGGATTCAGGCAATCAATATGAAGATCAGCAGGAAGAACGGGTCAGTTTTGGTCTCTGTATGTCTACGGGTACAGTAAACATTTAGTCAAATATCCAAATGTCAGTTTTATATATTATATTTCCTGTCTCTGATTGATTTCTTTCCCCTCCTGTGGGCGTAGCTCTCAGTCTAATATAAAATGTCTCGCTCTGTCTCATTTACTTTTATGTCTTTAAACGCTCGTTTTTTGGGTCAGCAGCTTATAAAAACGTCTGGGTTCTTTAGCTTGTTTTCTGCGCACCGTGTCACATATCAGCTTTAAGACATTGTTCGTTTTTTGTAATAAGTCAGAAATGATAAGGAGGCGCTTCTCGCAGTAGGAAGTCAATGGAGACGGCTGGTTTGTTCTGTCTCTATAAGATCGGACTGAGCTACACCTCATCTCATATTTATTACTGGACACGCATGAATTGTTTGTTTTTATATGATGTTATTAAAATGTGCTGTGCTCTTCACGTCTGTCTCTGTCGTGACTGAAGTGACACACACGAGGCTCTTCCTCAGTGTCTCCGTCCCGTTTCCTAAAGATTCCTAAATCAAGACACACTTGCTGAAGAGAAACGACTGACGACATGAAGTCTGAGAAGTGATGTGAGGTCAAGAAAATATCCTGTTTTAATTCCGGAATTAAGTTTATTTTTCTGACTCCATTGGGAGATAGATTTGGGTGTGGGTGTGTGTTTGTTTGAGTGTGTGTTTGAGTGAG
>NC_090184.1:46011659-46109159 GCF_024679245.1 Pseudorasbora parva
CAGGAGAAGGTGTGTGTGACGTCCAGCGCTGACTGTGTGGCAGCTTCAGATGTTCTCTCAGCAACACCTGGTACGAGTGTGTTCATGAGCCATGTGTCTGCTTTTGGTCTAGTTTTGATGTCAGTCTTCGTCCTCTAGAGAGCTTTGTGAACGTGTCATGCCACTATCTGGTCCAAGAGCAGTCGTTCACCTGCAGATGGACTCAGATGAACGACGCCCGAACGGAAAACTCCAGCTTCATTTTCAGACGGTAAAAGACGGCTTGCTTTAGTGTCAGATGCATCAGAAGCCTATCAGGGCTGGATTTTTACTATGGGATAAAAAAATAAATAATAATAATAATAATAAAGGTAATTGCTAATTTTGATCTCACAATTCCGTTTTCTGCAATTGCGAGGATATATATATCACAATTCCGGCTTTGTTTTCTCAAAATTGTGTGACGTAAACTAGCAATTGCAATTATAAAGTCAGAAATGCGAGATATATACTATTGCAAGTTCTGAAAGTCACAATAAAAAAATGCAATTTGAGAAAATGCTGCAAAATAAAATCAATGCTGGGAAATAAAGTTTCAACCAATGGTCACAATTGGGTGAAAAAAGGTTGTAATTTTTGGCTAAATAAAGTCGCAATTCTGCTAACTAGTCAAAACTAGTCAAAATTCGCATTTCTGTGAAATAAAGTTGCAAACCAAAACTGCTATTCAGCAAACCAAAGCCACAATTCGCCAAACCAAAGCCGCAATTCGGCAAACCAAAGCCACAATTCGCCAAACCAAAGCCGCAATTCTGCAAACCAAAGCCGCAATTCTGCAAACCAAAGCCGCAATTCTGCAAACCAAAGCCGCAATTCTGCAAACCAAAGCCACAATTCAGCAAACCAAAGCCGCAATTCGGCAAACCAAAGCCACAATTCGCCAAACCAAAGCCGCAATTCTGCAAACCAAAGCCGCAATTCTGCAAACCAAAGCCGCAATTCTGCAAACCAAAGCCGCAATTCTGCAAACCAAAGCCGCAATTCTGCAAACCAAAGCCGCAATTCGGCAAACCAAAGCCGCAATTCTGCAAACCAAAGCCGCAATTCTGCAAACCAAAGCCGCAATTCTGCAAACCAAAGCCGCAATTCGGCAAACCAAAGCCGCAATTCGGCAAACCAAAGCCGCAATTCTGCAAACCAAAGCCGCAATTCACCAAACCAAAGCCGCAATTCGGCAAACCAAAGCCGCAATTCTGCAAACCAAAGCCGCAATTCTGCAAACCAAAGCCGCAATTCTGCAAACCAAAGCCGCAATTCGGCAAACCAAAGCCGCAATTCGGCAAACCAAAGCCGCAATTCTGCAAACCAAAGCCGCAATTCGCCAAACCAAAGGCGCAATTCGCCAAACCAAAGGCGCAATTCGGCAAACCAAAGCCGCAATTCAGCAAACCAAAGCCGCAATTCGCCAAACCAAAGCCGCAATTCGGCAAACCAAAGCCGCAATTCGCCAAACCAAAGCCGCAATTCTGCAAACCAAAGCCGCAATTGGGCAAACCGAAGCCTCAATTCTGCAAACCAAAGCCGCAATTCGGCAATCCAAAGTCGCAATTCGGCAAACAAAAGCCGCAATTCGGCAAACAAAAGTCGCAATTCTGCAAACCAAAGTCGCAATTCTGCAAACCAAAGTCGCAATTCTGCAAACCAAAGTCGCAATTCGGCAAACCAAAGTCGCAATTCTGCAAACCAAAGTCGCAATTCTGCAAACCAAAGCCGCAATTCTGCAAACCAAAGGCGCAATTCGGCAAACCAAAGCCGCAATTCGGCAAACCAAAGCCGCAATTCGCCAAACCAAAGCCTCAATTCTGCAAACCAAAGCCGCAATTCGGCAAACAAAAGCCGCAATTCGGCAAACAAAAGCCGCAATTCGGCAAACAAAAGCCGCAATTCGGCAAACCAAAGCCGCAATTCAGCAAACCAAAGCCGCAATTCAGCAAACCAAAGCCGCAATTCAGCAAACCAAAGCCGCAATTCTGCAAACCAAAGCCGCAATTCGCCAAACCAAAGGCGCAATTCGCCAAACCAAAGGCGCAATTCGGCAAACCAAAGGCGCAATTCGGCAAACCAAAGCCGCAATTCAGCAAACCAAAGCCGCAATTCGCCAAACCAAAGCCGCAATTCGCCAAACCGAAGCCTCAATTCTGCAAACCAAAGCCGCAATTCGGCAATCCAAAGTCGCAATTCGGCAAACAAAAGCCGCAATTCGGCAAACAAAAGCCGCAATTCTGCAAACCAAAGCCGCAATTCTGCAAACCAAAGCCGCAATTCTGCAAACCAAAGCCGCAATTCGGCAAACCAAAGCCGCAATTCGGCAAACCAAAGCCGCAATTCGGCAAACCAAAGCCGCAATTCAGCAAACCAAAGCCGCAATTCAGCAAACCAAAGTCGCAATTCAGCAAACCAAAGTCGCAATTCGGCAAACCAAAGCCGCAATTCTGCAAACCAAAGCCGCAATTCTGCAAACCAAAGCCGCAATTCTGCAAACCAAAGCCGCAATTCGCCAAACCAAAGGCGCAATTCGGCAAACCAAAGCCGCAATTCGGCAAACCAAAGCCGCAATTCGCCAAACCAAAGCCACAATTCTGCAAACCAAAGCCACAATTCGGCAAACCAAAGCCGCAATTCGGCAAACCAAAGCCGCAATTCGGCAAACCAAAGCCGCAATTCGGCAAACCAAAGCCGCAATTCAGCAAACCAAAGCCGCAATTCGGCAAACCAAAGCCGCAATTCGGCAAACCAAAGTCGCAATTCGGCAAACCAAAGCCGCAATTCGGCAAACCAAAGCCGCAATTCGGCAAACCAAAGCCGCAATTCGGCAAACCAAAGCCGCAATTCGGCAAACCAAAGCCGCAATTCGGCAAACCAAAGCCGCAATTCGGCAAACCAAAGCCGCAATTCGGCAAACCAAAGCCGCAATTCGGCAAACCAAAGCCGCAATTCGGCAAACCAAAGCCGCAATTCGGCAAACCAAAGCCGCAATTCTGCAAACCAAAGCCGCAATTCGGCAAACCAAAGCCGCAATTCGGCAAACCAAAGCCGCAATTCGGCAAACCAAAGCCGCAATTCGGCAAACCAAAGCCGCAATTCGGCAAACCAAAGCCGCAATTCGGCAAACCAAAGCCGCAATTCGCCAAACCGAAGCCGCAATTGGGCAAACCGAAGCCTCAATTCGGCAAACCGAAGCCTCAATTCGGCAAACCCAAGCCGCAATTCTGCAAACCAAAGCCACAATTCGCCAAACCAAAGCCGCAATTCGCCAAACCAAAGGCGCAATTCTGCAAACCAAAGCCGCAATTCGGCAAACCAAAGCCGCAATTCGCCAAACCAAAGCCGCAATTCTGCAAACCAAAGCCGCAATTCTGCAAACCAAAGCCGCAATTCTGCAAACCAAAGCCGCAATTCGCCAAACCAAAGGCGCAATTCGGCAAACCAAAGCCGCAATTCGGCAAACCAAAGCCGCAATTCGCCAAACGAAAGCCGCAATTCGCCAAACCAAAGCCACAATTCTGCAAACCAAAGCCACAATTCGGCAAACCAAAGCCGCAATTCTGCAAACCAAAGCCGCAATTGGGCAAACCGAAGCCTCAATTGGGCAAACCGAAGCCTCAATTCTGCAAACCAAAGCCGCAATTCGGCAATCCAAAGTCGCAATTCTGCAAACCAAAGCCGCAATTCGGCAAACAAAAGTCGCAATTCTGCAAACCAAAGTCGCAATTCTGCAAACCGAAGCCGCAATTCGGCAAACCGAAGCCGCAATTCAGCAATCCAAAGTCGCAATTCGGCAAACAAAAGCCGCAATTCGGCAAACCAAAGCCGCAATTCGGCAAACCAAAGCCACAATTCGGCAAACCAAAGCCGCAATTCGGCAAACCAAAGCCGCAATTCAGCAAACCAAAGCCGCAATTCAGCAAACCAAAGCCGCAATTCGGCAAACCAAAGCCGCAATTCGGCAAACCAAAGGGGCAATTCGCCAAACCAAAGGCGCAATTCGGCAAACCAAAGGCGCAATTCGGCAAACCAAAGCCGCAATTCAGCAAACCAAAGCCGCAATTCGCCAAACCAAAGCCGCAATTCTGCAAACCAAAGCCACAATTCGCCAAACCAAAGCCACAATTCTGCAAACCAAAGCCACAATTCGGCAAACCAAAGCCGCAATTCGCCAAACCAAAGCCGCAATTCTGCAAACCAAAGCCGCAATTGGGCAAACCGAAGCCTCAATTCTGCAAACCAAAGCCGCAATTCGGCAATCCAAAGTCGCAATTCGGCAAACAAAAGCCGCAATTCGGCAAACAAAAGCCGCAATTCTGCAAACCAAAGTCGCAATTCTGCAAACCAAAGTCGCAATTCGGCAAGCCAAAGTCGCAATTCGGCAAGCCAAAGTCGCAATTCTGCAAACCAAAGTCGCAATTCTGCAAACCAAAGCCGCAATTCTGCAAACCAAAGCCGCAATTCGGCAAACCAAAGCCGCAATTCGGCAAACCAAAGCCGCAATTCGGCAAACCAAAGCCGCAATTCTGCAAACCAAAGTCGCAATTCAGCAAACCAAAGCCGCAATTCGGCAAACCAAAGCCGCAATTCGGCAAACCAAAGCCGCAATTCTGCAAACCAAAGCCGCAATTCTGCAAACCAAAGCCGCAATTCTGCAAACCAAAGTCGCAATTCTGCAAACCAAAGCCGCAATTCTGCAAACCAAAGCCGGAATTCGGCAAACCAAAGCCGGAATTCGGCAAACCAAAGTCGCAATTCGGCAAACCAAAGCCGCAATTCGGCAAACCAAAGCCGCAATTCGGCAAACCAAAGCCGCAATTCTGCAAACCAAAGCCGCAATTCTGCAAACCAAAGCCGCAATTCTGCAAACCAAAGCCGCAATTCGGCAAACCAAAGCCGCAATTCGGCAAACCAAAGCCGCAATTCGGCAAACCAAAGCCACGATTCGGCAAACCAAAGTCGCGATTCAGCAAACCAAAGCCGCAATTCGGCAAACCAAAGCCGCAATTCTGCAAACCAAAGCCGCAATTCTGCAAACCAAAGCCGCAATTCGGCAAACCAAAGTCGCAATTCAGCAAACCAAAGTCGCAATTCAGCAAACCAAAGCCGCAATTCAGCAAACCAAAGTCGCAATTCAGCAAACCAAAGCCGCAATTCGGCAAACCAAAGCCGCAATTCGGCAAACCAAAGCCGCAATTCGGCAAACCAAAGCCGCAATTCGGCAAACCAAAGCCGCAATTCTGCAAACCAAAGCCGCAATTCTGCAAACCAAAGCCGCAATTCTGCAAACCAAAGCCGCAATTCTGCAAACCAAAGCCGCAATTCGGCAAACCAAAGTCGCAATTCAAAGTAATAGTTAAAATCACAAGATATAAACAAAGACACTGTTTATAGGCTGTCTCACAATTCGGACTTTATAACTTGCAATTGCGAGTTTATATCACAAATCTGAGGAGAAAAAAATCTGAATTGCAATATAACAAGTCACACAATCATTTATATATATATATATTTTTTAATCCCGTGGCAGAAACAAGCTTCCATAGAAACCTCCATTTGACATAAACGAATATGTTTGGATATGAACTGACATGGTAATATAGTTTTCTTTTACAGAACTGAAGACATGTACAGATGTTCTTCCATTTTACATTTCTATTCATATTTCAATTTAACCATCAAATCAAAGAACGGCCAGAAGGAGTGGTTCTCTGATGTCTATCCAGTGAGCATGGAGGAAATCGGTAAGATAAGATGACAGCGGGGGTGTAGGAAGAACTGAGACATGGAAGTGCATTATAAATAAAATCTATTATTATTACTGAAGTTAAAGTACAGATGTGATGTGTTGTGATGTGTCTTTATGTTTATAGTCCAGGCTCCTCAGCCAGTGATTACATCTGTAAACGCCACAGACTCGTCCATCAGCGTCTCATGGACCAGCGGGTTTATAACAGTCACTAAATGCAGAATCCGCTACAAGCGTCTCAGCACAGACCGATGGACAGAGGTCAGAAATTACAGAAATTGCTTGAAATTTCATTTTAATTTTGTGGGTGCTTATTTTGTAATTATTTCATTTTATTTTACTTTATTTGTGTACAATTAATGATTAGAACAGAGGTCAGAAATGACACTGCAAAAAATGCTCTTCTTATTTTGTATTTTTTTCTTGTTTCCAGTCCAAATATCTACCAATTCTTAAATCAAGATGCATTTACTAGATCAGTAAAATGACGTAAGATATTTTTTCTTGTTTTCTGGGGAAAATTATCAAAATGAAGAGAGTTTTTGCTTGAAATAAGATAAATAATCTGCCAATGGGGTGAGAAAAATAATCTTAATTCAAACAGAAAACAAGATTATTTTTCTCGCCCCATTGGCAGATTATTTATCTTATTTTAAAGGGGGGGTGAAATGCTGTTTCATGCATACTGATCTTTTTACACTGTTAAAGACTTGGAATCCCATACTAAACATAGACAAAGTTTCAAAAGTTAAGGTGGACGTTTGATGGGAGTATTTCTTTGTCAAAAATACTACTTCCGGTTAGTCATAAGTTTCGGCAAGTTTTTTGAGATCATGCGTCCCCATTGACGTTAGTGGGGGCGGAATTTCCTTGTATGGGCCTTACGGACAATTCTACCGGAAGCGCGTGAGAGAGAGCGAGGGAGAGAGCGAAAGCAACAGCCTGCGCGTGAGAGAGAGCGAGGGAGAGAGCGAAAGCAACAGCCTACGCCCATCAAAGCGGGGCTTGTAGGATGTTGGACAGGTGACAATTACACATAGCACATAACAATGTCACCAAAAAAGTGGGTTTTTGGTTGCCAGACCAAGACAGTCCTGCACAGATTCGCCAAAAACCCCGCGTTAAGGCAACAGTGGATGTAATTTGCTTTTCCGGATCAGCAACTGAGTTGCGCGAATGTTTATATCTGTTCGCTGTTTCATAAACAAGGCCCAGCTCGACGCCGAATTTTCCCAATCGCCTAATGCTGAAGGATGGAGCAGTCCCAACGTTAGAAGGGTGAGTGAGACTGCTTTTAGTCCGCTTACTGTCTACACAAACCACGCGTAAACACACAAACACACGTGCACAACTGCACTTCCCACATGTACACCTTCAAAGACAAAAATACGACGATATAATTCAAGTATAAATATGTAAATAACACAAGCCGCTAAGCATATTATATAGTTAGTGTATAACTTGTAACTTACCACATATAGACGTCCTGCTCTAGTCGTTTTTGCTGCTGCTCCTGTTCAACTGCAGCCTCTGGGTCTGATTCCGGATCATAGATGTATGGCTGTATCCGATTAAAAGCCATATTTTTATTTTGAATAAAGTTTTTTTCCTCTGTTAGGGATGCACTCGACTCAACACACAGCGCGCTGCTGCACACGTCATTATTTAGCTCCGCTCACACGACACGCCCCCACCCGCTCGGCTTTTTTCGGAAAGACTCGGAACAGCGCATCTTTCTTATATAATTATTAAAAAAATAAAAACTTTTCGGAGATATGCAGGATGCAATGCTACTCTATAGGTACTCAAGATTGACATGACACTGACTGAAACTGAGTGTTTCACCCCCCCTTTAAGCAAAAACTCTCTTCATTTTGAGTTATTTTTCCCAAAAACAAGACAATTACTTTTGCTTGTCTAGTAATTACTTCATGTTTTAAGAATGATTAGATATTTTGACTAGAAACAAGACAAAAATACTGAGTAAGAAAAGCATTTTTTGCAGTGTTGTTATTATTTCATCTTATTTTACTTTATTTGTGTACAATTAATGATTAGAACAGAGGTCAGACATGGCATAACAGGCTTGTGTGTCCACATCAGACTGCAGATTTCTCCGCCTCAGACGAGTTTGTGATCGAGGGTTTACAGGCTTTCACTGAGTATCTTCTGAGCGTCTCCTGTGTTCATGAATTTGGCCGGTGGAGCGACTGGAGCCTCGAGACACGAGTAAAGACATCAGAGAGCCGTAAGTGACCCCAACAGAACCGACACCTAAATCTGTCCAGTCTTCAGATCATTCTTACTCACTGACACTTGCTTTAGTTTCCTAATATCATAGATGCAGAGGTAACCAACTTCATTACTCGAGTAAAAGTAAACGTACTACTAGTCAAATATTACTACACTACAAGTGAAAATTGTAAAAACAGATTTTTACCGAAGTAAAAGTACAGAAGTATTTGTTTTCAAAAGTACTTAAGTATCAAAAGTAAATGTCCTTTTTTATGTCGCCGCATTATTGTATTATAGTTGTATAAATGCACATTATGCCATCATGGTTTAAGCCAGTCAGTGACTCTCCATCTGACACACTAGCATACGACTAACTTAAACTCATTTAAATACTTGTAGAAAAGTTACAAAGCTCTTTATAAAGCTGCTGTCACTTTAAGGCCGAATGCACGGATCCAATACACTGATACACATCTGATATTCTCACACTGTACTCTTTTTTTCTCCCAGACGTTTACATTTTTTAACCTTTTATAAGACGTGCATCAAGTGTATGCCAACTAAACTAATTTTTAATCATTTCAGAAAACTAAAACATGCTTTCTAAATATGGCCATGAGTGTGCCGACAAACCGTCTTCTACCATTTTGCTAAAAAACTGATCAGTGTTCAAACAATGTTGGGAAACTTCTCATGACCCTATAAGAGTGATTCCTGAAAGGCTTTCTGCAAAACAAAACCCAAACACCTTTTAAAGAAGAAAAAAATCATCACTGACTTTCAAAGCTGCGACAGAAACGACTTTCCACTTCGAGGACCTTGATAGAAATGTAGTGGAGTAAAGAGGACGATATTTGTCTTTCAGATGGAGTGAAGTTAAAGTCTGAAGATTACAGAAAAAATAATACTCCAGTAAAGCACAGAGACTCAAACAGTGAACTTCAGTACAGGACTCGAGGAAATGAGCTGAGGGACTGTCCAGCTCTGCATAGATGCAAACTCCTCTTCACTTCAGATTCACCTTTTGAGATCAAAATAGGTCACCTATGAGATTAGCCTAAATCAGATGAGAAAGTGTTTTTTTTGGGGTGGGGTGCCAAAAATCAGTACATTCAGGGTGATCTTTCTTTTTCTCGTTTTGTGAAGAGTGACATTAAAAGGTAATAATAATAAAAAGATGAAAATAAATGCATCGAAGGAAAATGGGCAAGGCTGAGACATGCAGCAAAACAAAGCAAGCTGTGGTTGAATTGAAATTCTGGTGGCTAAACATCCAAATAAATAGGGTTTAACTTACGAGGCGGTGTACAGAGTATCCCATATTGATGCATTTGTAACCAGTGGGATCTTCATTTTTCAGTTTTGGGTGTTAATAAAGAAGCTAAGATGATTTCCAACATGTTTTATTTATGTATTCAGCTCCCACATCTATTGAATCCTTTCTGTTGTGTTTTTTAAAGGGTTGTTTTACCCTATATTAGACACAGCTTTTTACCTCTCACCTGTTAGAATTAGAGCACAGATACTTAATAGTGTCTAGAAATTAGCATGAAAAGTAAATATAGATTTTTTTTTTTAAAGTGTCCTGACCTCGGAGAATGTTTTCTCTAAACACGCAATGTTCTTTTTACCCCTCACCCGTTTGCACACTGCAAAAAATGCTTTTCTTCCTCAGTATTTTTGTCTTGTTTCTAGTCCAAACATCTAAAAATTCTTAAAACAAGAAGTATTTACTAGACAAGCAAAAGTAAAAATAATTTTAAAAGTAATAAATTATTTTTTGGGGAAAAATAACTCTAAATGAAGAGAGTTTTTGCTTAAAATAAGATAAATAATCTGCCAATGGGGTGAGATAAATAATCTTGTTTTCTGTTTGAATTAAGATTATTTTTCTCACCCCATTGGCAGATTATTTATCTTATTTTAAGCAAAAACTCTCTTCATTTTGAGTTATTTTTTCACAAAACAAGTCAATTACTTTCTTAATGTAAGAATTTTTAGATATTTTGACTAGAAACAAGACAAAATACTAAGGAAGAAGAGCATTTTTTGCGGTGTACCTCTGTAATATATGTTGAATCTAGAGCTTTAAAGAGCATTGTGACGTCTTTGGCTGTTGTTTGCAGGGCCGTCGGCGTCTCTCTCGCTCAGTTATCATGTGGCTTCAGAAGGAAACTCTGGGCTTCGGCGGCTGCTGCTTCTCTGGAAGGTAATATTCTGTGTGTGTGTGTGTGTGTGTGTGTGTGTGTGTGTGTGTGTTGTCTTTCGTGTCATCAGTCTTCAGTGTGTGTGTGTTTCTGAAGGCTCTGGAGGTCACAGATGCTCGAAGACTCATTAGAGGATATGAAGTCTCCTACAGCCCCACCAAACAGCCCTCTCTGAAGAAAACCATCCACACCGAACAGCTCAAGGTGGATCATTTTTACTTTACTTTACTTTACTTTACTTTACTTTACTTTACTTTACTTTACTTTACTTTACTTTACTTTACTTTACTTTACTTTACTTTACTTTACTAATAAAAACATTTATTTTATATCTTAATGTTTAATTTAATTTGAATTAATTAATTTTGTTTATTTATTACATTTTATTCATTTAATTTTAATTGTATATTTTAATGCTTATTTATTTTAATTAATTGTTATTTTAATTTTTACTTATTTTATTAATGTTTTTTTTATTATTTTATTTTATTTTATTAATTACATTTTTAATGTATATTTTAATGTTTATTTTAATGTGAATTTTACATTTATTTTTATTTTTTTATGTTGTTTTATTTCTTAAATTTAAGTCATTGAATTTATGTTATATTTTAATGTTTATTTTAACTTACATTTTTTAATTGTATTTATTTTCAAATGCTTTATTTTTTTATTTAATTATAATTGATTTTTAATTTTATTGTATATATGATTATATTATATTATATTATATTCTATTATATTATATTAATTACATTATATTAATTATATTATATTATATATTATATTATATTATATTATATTATATTATATTATATTATATTATATTATATTATATTAATTATATTATATTATATTATATTAATTACATTATATTAATGATATTATATTATATTATATTATATTATATTATATTATATTATATTATATTATATTATATTATATTATATTATATTATATTATATATTAATTATCTTATATTATTTTGATTGGAGAAATGTCTACCTGTCAGGATTCAAATATAATTAAGATTTTTATAAAAATAATAATAATAATAATAATAATGATAATGATAATAATAATAATAATAATAATAATAATAATAATAATAATAATAATAATAATAATAATGAAATACTTTTAGTTGTGTGGGTGCTTATTTTATTTTGTTCTGCAAAACATTCCTCAGCATTATATCAGTGCATTGGCAAATGAGCGAGAGATCCTCAAGTCCTGTAGTAATGGTGTTGTTTCTGAAGGCAGTTGTTCTGGTCCGGGCAGAGGAATATGAGCTGAATATTTGGGCCTTTAACAGCGCCGGACGCTCGCCTCGACTCCAGCTCCGCATCGATGCGTCTCAATCTCACGGTGAGCTGCGGTGTGTGTAATCTGGAGTTCATTCTTATTTATATAGCACATTTCATATTTAACAATAACCATGAAATATACAAAACAAGTGCATGAGAGATAAAATAGTAAAAAATTATTCTGGATTTAAAATGCATTCAAAAAATAAGAATTAAACGATTGGTTCAGTTAGAAATGTAAACTCTCTCATTAATTCCTCCTGTGGTTGGACAGCCGTCAGACCTCCGCTCATCTTCACATCTTAATGATTGTCGAGCCGCTGTAGTGAGATGGGCTTTGTGAGAGAGGAAATTGTTTTTCTCACCCCATTGGCAGATCATTTTGCCTGTTTTAAGCAAAAACTCACTTTATTTTGATATTTTTCCCCATAAAACAAGAAAAAATATCTTATATAATTTTACTTATCTAGTAAATGAAACTTGATTTAAGAATATTTAGATATTTGGACTGGAAACAAGACAAAAATACTAAATAAGAAGAGCATTTTTTGCAGTGTATGATTGTGTAAGGATACACTCTTGTTCCGTCAGATGTGCGGTCAGTGAAGGCTCTCTGGGTTTATTCTGACGGCTCTTCGCTGCGGATCCGTTGGGATCGTGACTCCTCCGCTGGAAACATCAGTGAGTTTGCCATCGAATGGAGCGCCGCCATGAACCCTGACCTCAAACACTGGCAGCGAGTCGACGGATCCACATTCTCAACACGTCTGTCAGGTCAGGCTCATCTGGGGTAAAAAACATGCATAAAGTGAGAGTTAATGCTTAAAGCGGTGGTTCCGTGTTTTTTTTCTAGGCTTGGTTGTGTTTATGGGGTGCAGTATAACATGTCTTAATATTTGTTCTTTTTTTTAAACGCTGTATTTTTCTTCTATTCTCCCTTTATTCCACACCGCTGTCTGTGCTTTGAACGGCTCGTTTGCTTCCTGCTTCTATGAAGCCCCTCCCTCTGAAAAACGCAATGGTCTTAGATTGGTCAGATGGCCAAATGTAGTTTCCTGTGTTTTTATTGGCTGGAGTGTCAAGCACAGGTTAAGGCCACGCCCCTTCCCATTACGGGCAGAAGTCACATCTGCGGAGACTAGCGAGGGTTTATGATGTCACCAACCCAGGAAGAAGCTCGTTGTAGTCCAAACCGGCCATTTTTGTAGTCAATAAACTGCTGTAACTTTAAAAGACAATATCTCCGTTTGCAGTGAACTTTCAGCGCTGTAACTTTGCAGAGACTGTTAATGCTCAAGCAGCGACATTACACACTAACTAAAGTTAAAAAAGTCACACCCATTTAAAACAAGAACAAATATCTTTCAATGGGCTAAGAAAAAGAATCTTAATTGTCAAAGGGAAAACATTTTTCTGACCTTATTTACAGATATTTTCTTCTTGTTTTAAGCACAAACGCACTTCATATTATTCATTTTTCAGACTTAATATCTGTAGACCTTTTGCTTCTCCAGTTAATATACACATTATTGCCAAAAGTATTGTGAAGCCACTCTAAATCCCTGAGTTCAGGTGTTCAATCCCTTCGTGGCCACAGGTGTATAACTCCAGCTCTCGGCCTGCAGACGCTTCTACACACATTAGTGAAAGAATGGGTCGCTCTCAGGAGCTCAGTGAACTCAAGCGTGGGGCCGTGATAGGCTGACACCTGTGCAATAAGTCCATTCCTGACATTTCCTCACTACTAAATATTCCACGCTCAACTGTTAGTGGGATTAGAACAAAGTGGAAGCCAACACTCAGCCACGAAGTGTTCAATCCCAGAGCGGGGTCAGCGCATGCTGAGGGTCACAGTGCGCAGAAGTCTCCAACTTTCTGCAGAGTCAACAGCTCCAGACCTCCAGACTTCTGTGGCCTTCAGATGAGCTCAAGAACAGCGTAGAGAGCTTCATGGAATGGGTTTCCATGGCCGAGCAGCTCATCCAAGCCTTACATCACCAAGAGCAATGCAAAGCGTGGGATGCAGTGGAGTAAAGCAGCCGCCACTGGACTCTAGAGCAGTGAGACGTGTTCTCTGAGCGACCAATCACGCTTCAGTCTGACAATCCCATGGACGAGTCTGGGTTTGGCCGTCGCCAGGAGAACAGGACTTGTCTGACTGCATTGTGCCAAGTGTAACGTTTGGTGGAGGGGGGATTATGGGGTGGGGTTGTTTTTCAGGGTTTGGCCCTTAGTTCCGGTGAAAGGAACTCTTAATGCTTCACCAAGACATTTTGGACAATTTCATGCTCCTAACTTTGTGGGAACAGTTTGGGGACGGCCCCTTCCTGTCCCAGCATGACAGCATTGGTCCATAAAGACACGGATGAGCTAGACAAACACAGAGGGAGAACATCATGTTTTGTAGTGTTGTCTGTATGACCTCGATATGATTTCTCAAGATTCACATATGAGATGCTTATTTATGAAGTCTAAATCTAAACTTATTTTCTCAAAGGCATCAAAGCGGACGAGACCTACAACATCAGCGTGTTTCCCATCTACGGCTCTCTCTGTGGGCCTCCGACCTCCATCGCTGCCAGTCTACAACACGGCGGTAAATTACGATGCAAGTCTGAAAGATTTATACGCTAATGACAAATGTTGAGTTCTGTTATATTTTGCTCCAGCTCTGTTGGATATTGTCCAGTTTCGTCTTGTGAACGTGACGCGGACGTCTCTGGCGGTGCAGTGGACGTGGATGGAGGCAAACCCGCGAGTAAATGTGCTTCAGTACAGGCTCGTGCTGAAAGGAGCAGATGGAGCCGAGTGTAAGTCAGTCTGGAGTGAGTCTGCTCGTCCTGTGCTTGTGTTTAATCTCTCACGCTGAAGCTGTTTTCCAGAGGTGGACACGACTTCATTACTTGAGTAAAAGTAAAAGTACTACTGGTCAAATATTACTCCGTTACAAGTGAAAGTTGTAAAAACTGATTTTTACTAGAGTAAAAGTACAGAAGTATTGGTTTTTAAACATACTTAAGTATCAAAAGTACATTTCCTTTTTATGTCGCCGCATAATTTAATTTAGTTGTATAAATGCACATTATGCCATCATGGTTTAAGCCAGTCAGTGACGCTCCATCTGACACACTAGCATACGACTAACTTAAACTCATTTAAATACTTGTAGAAAAGTTACAAAGCTCTTTATAAAGCTGCTGTCACTTTAAGGCCGAATGCACGGATCCAATACACTGATACACATCTGATATTCTCACACTGTTCACCTTCACTGAAGACAGAATCAACTTTGTTTATGTGAATCCTCCACTAAATGAGCATTTGGACATCCGTCTTCTTCCATTTTGCTCTAAACTATAAATCAGTGTTTAATAAATGCTGTGAAATCATTGAACTTCACGAGACTCTACAAGAGTGATTCCTGAAAGGCTTTCTGCAAAAACCCAAACACCTTTTAAAGAAGAAAAAAATCATCACTGACTTTCAAAGCTGCGACAGAAATAGGGATGGGACGAAATATCGTTTGACAAAATTTCGCGATACAAAACGTGACGAAACGCATCGAGGTCGAAAAAAATGGATCGCGAAATAAAGATAGATGGCACTGCTGCATGATTTGCGTAGTATATAAATAATTTAGTGTATTATGTGTGTGTGTGTGTGTGTGTGTGTGTGTGTGTGTGTATGGGGCAGACATAAAACGCAACGCGCATTTTCTGTTTGATCTGAGGCATAGTTGGAAAAAGTGAGAGCAGTCAGACGCAATGGATGCAGCAGCAAACATTAATAGGGAAAGAAAAGGGTTGACATTAGCATTAATATTCTAAACCAAAAATGCAGTTATTGCCTACATAAGCTACCATATTTTTTGTTTAACTGTTATTAGACTCCAGAAAGAAAAGTGTGTTTTTTCACTGAGCACATTCTCTGCAGGCTGAGCGCGATGCACTGCAGCTCACTCTCGCTCATGTCTGAGGTAAATCATTAACACCATAACCCCTTACAGAACACGTGTTTTATTGAACTAAATACATTACAATCGGCTAAAACTAATGCACAGGTTACTTTCCTGAACAAGCGCGCTCCCGAGTCATCCGTGTTCTTCACACTGTCCACGTGAATCGCGGCCCAGTTCGGCGCGCACACGCAAAATACCGGCAGTTCAATAGGGAATGCGGATCTCTTAAAGGGGCCGCACTATATTCCTACTCGTGGAATATGGACCTCCTCCAGGTATGGTGTGGTTCTGGTTCACTCACTGGTACACATTAACAATTTTTCATACGAACTTTTCCCTGTTCTGAATTAAACTGCCAGTGTAAAAACTCCCTTTATATTGTTAAAATGAGAGAAATCACTACTTACTCATTATTTTTAAGTTTAGGCTTAAGAGACATGAACAATTTCTTAGATAAACATATCTATGACCTTTGATATGTCTAGTCTTCATGCTATATTGATTATTATTGAATAAGTATGGTTTCACTAATAATAAATGCACATTTGCATAAAGCATGCATATTTGTCCATACCTATGTTGATTAGAATATTAAAAACTTAATTTAAACTTAATTTAAGATACATTTACAATTGCTAAAAAGGTGCGATTAAATTGCGATTAATCGCGAGTTAACTCATGACAATCATGCAGTTAATCGCTATTCAATATTTTAATCGGTTGACATCCCTAGTGGCCTCCACAATGATTGGCACCCCTGTTTAAGATGTGGTCGCGGACTTCTAAAAATTCTCCTTTTTTTTAAACAACATAGAACCAAAATGCAAAAAAAGAGAAAAATCCCACCTTTCGTTTTAGTACATTACTTTGGTGGTAAAAAAAAGAAAATCACAGATTTGGAAAGACTTTTTTTTTTGATTTCGTATCGTGACGTATCGTATCGTAACCCTGGCATATCGAGGTGCATCGTATCGTGAGTTTAAGTGTATCGTCCCATCCCTAGACAGAAACGACTTTCCACTTTGAGGACCTTGATAGAAATGGAGTGGAGTAAAAAGGACGATATTTGTCTTTCAGATGGAGTGAAGTTAAAGTCAGAAGATTACAGAAAAAATAATACTCCAGTAAAGCACAGAGACTCAAACAGTGAACTTAAGTACAGGACTCAAGTACATTTACTTAATTACTGTCCACCTTTTCTCAGCTCTCACAGTCTTTCCAGATAAACAGCAGCACTCCTTCGACCAGCTCCATCCAAACGCCAGATACTCCATCTACATACAAGTAGAAACCACCACCAGGAACTTCTCAAAGGCCAGTCTGGACGTCAACACACCACTGATAGGTAAGAGAAGATGTTTTAATTAATCAATAAGGCACTACACACCATGATATATACTGAATATATTGGGCTTGGCCCATATGTTATACCATG
Source organism: Pseudorasbora parva (assembly GCF_024679245.1). Taxonomy (NCBI): domain Eukaryota; kingdom Metazoa; phylum Chordata; class Actinopteri; order Cypriniformes; family Gobionidae; genus Pseudorasbora; species Pseudorasbora parva. The sequence continues at coordinate 46,028,575 of NC_090184.1, forward strand.
TTACACATGGAAGTGTGTGCATTAATTTGGTCCATTTTTATTGATATGCTTCAAGTAATAAAACAAGATCAAATTGTTTAGAAATTAAAATATTAACATCAACCTTAATACGGAATATTAGAAGAGATCTTTTTTCCTTTTATTCTGGTATCTAATCTAACATATGCAAATTATCGACATTTGACAAATGAAAACATTCATGTGAATATTACATAACAAATAAAAGTTATGATCCAGTTATTCTTACAAATTGAACTTACAATTAAATATGTTAAATGTTAGTAATTTTAGGATTTTGTACTTTATTAAATCTTTATTGACATGGTTCAAGGAATAAAACATCATGTTTAGCAGTAATATTACAATTATTTGTTTTCAACATTGAATTTTTATCCATTGCACCAAAAGCCTGACCTGAGAAATGAAAATATGAACATCAACCTGAACATCTTTTATTATGGTATCAAATCTAACATATTATATGCAAATTATCGACATTTGATCAAACTAAAACATGCATTTAAATATGTTCAGTTTCAAAACAAATAAAAGTTATGATCCAGTAATTCTTACAAATGTGCAGTTAAACTTACCATAAAACATAATAAATGTTCATCATTTTGTGAGATTTATTACTTTATTAATTTGGTCAGTTTTTACTGAAATGCTTCAAGGAATAAAACATCATGTTTAGCAGTAATATTAAACGGATTTGTTTTCAACTTTGAAATTGTAGCCATTGCATCAAAAGCCTGACCTTATGGACATGTTAAAAGAGATATATTTTCCTTTTTTATGGTATCAAATATAACTTAATATATGCTAACTAATGATTTTTTTCATTACTTTAAGATTTGTGATCATTTTCTAAATAAAAATCTTGACTAAACATCTAAAAATAAAGTTGTTTTGCCACAGAAGAAATTTTGGTTCCACAAAGAACCTTTTAGTTCTGAAAAGAACCAATTTGTCTTAGAATAAAGAACATTTAATAAGAAACTTTACTTTAAACCCTCTGGTGTTCTTCGGTCATTTCTGACCGGAAAATGTTCAGTTTTAAATTTTAAAAAATCACTGCTTCATTGGAATGATATGACACTTGGTGACTTTTTTTTAGCATTAGGTTTGTAAACACACACAAAAATTGGTGTCATGATTTGAGCATGCTAATTGGTTGTTTAAAAAAAAAAGCAGCGTTCATTGTCTTTGGTCATAAATGACCGACCATAGGAAATGAATAGGAAATAGGCAAAAACACGAAAATTCTCAGAATTTTTTTTCCCAGAAAAAAAGTACACAGCAGTAAAGGGCAAAGACCCAAAATGATGCTCTTTATGCCAGTTTCTCAAAACCTCTAACGTACATTTATGCATTTGGCAGATTCTTTTATTCAAAGAAATGTACGCCGTGTTCATCAGTTCATGCATCTGCATTAAAATGTCCTGGAAAACAAGACAAGAATACTGAGGAAGAAAAATATTTTTGCAGTGTAACACAAGCTCAAGTACGGAGCCCTGCACATGACATGCAGTAAAAAACTAGTAGGCTAAATTGTGCGCGCAATTTACTATTTTGTTCCCTCGATTTATAAATTGTGCGCGAGTTTTACTAATTCGTTCCCTCGATTTGCTAAATCATGCGCACTATTTATAAATCGAGGGAACAAAATAGCAAAACTTGCGCACTATTTATAAATCAAGGGAACGAAATAGTAAAACTCGCTCACTATTTATAAATTGAGGGAACAAAATAGTAAAACATGCACACTATTTATAAATAGAGGGAACGAAATAGTAAAACTCGCGCACTATTTACAAATCAAGGGAACGAATTAGTAAAACATGCACACTATTAAATTGAGGGAACGAAATAGTAAAACTTGGCGCACTATTTATAAATCGAGCTAATGAAATAGTAAAACTCGCGCACTATTTATAAATCACCGGAACGAAATAGTAAAACTTGCGCACTATTTATAAATCACCGGAACGAAATAGTAAAACTTGCGCACTATTTATAAATCACCGGAACGAAATAATAAAACTCGCGCACTATTTATAAATCACCGGAACGAAATAGTAAAACTCGCGCACTATTTATAAATCACCGGAACGAAATAGTAAAACTCGCGCACTATTTATAAATCACCGGAACGAAATAATAAAACTCGCGCACTATTTATAAATCACTGGAACGAAATAGTAAAACTCGCGCACTATTTATAAATCGAGGGGACGAAATAGTAAAACTCGCGCACTATTTATAAATCACCGGAACGAAATAATAAAACTCGCGCACTATTTATAAATCACCGGAACGAAATAGTAAAACTCGCGCACTATTTATAAATTGAGGGGACGAAATAATAAAACTCGGGCACTATTTATAAATCACCGGAACGAAATAATAAAACTCGGGCACTATTTATAAATCACCGGAACGAAATAGTAAAACTCGCGCACTATTTATAAATCGAGGGGACGAAATAATAAAACTCGGGCACTATTTATAAATCACCGGAACGAAATAGTAAAACTTGCGCACTATTTATAAATTGAGGGGACGAAATAGTAAAACTCGCGCACTATTTATAAATCACCGGAACGAAATAGTAAAACTCGCGCACTATTTATAAATTGAGGGGACGAAATAGTAAAACTCGCGCACTATTTATAAATCACCGGAATGAAATAGTAAAACTCGCGCACTATTTATAAATTGAGGGGACGAAATAGTAAAACTCGCGCACTATTTATAAATCACCGGAACGAAATAATAAAACTCGGGCACTATTTATAAATCACCGGAACGAAATAGTAAAACTCGGGCACTATTTATAAATCGAGGGGACGAAATAGTAAAACTCGCGCACTATTTATAAATCACCGGAACGAAATAGTAAAACTCGCGCACTATTTATAAATCACCGGAACGAAATAGTAAAACTCGGGCACTATTTATAAATCACCGGAACGAAATAGTAAAACTCGCGCACTATTTATAAACCGAGGGGACGAAATAGTAAAACTCGCGCACTATTTATAAATCACCGGAACGAAATAGTAAAACTCGGGCACTATTTATAAATCGAGGGGACGAAATAGTAAAACTCGGGCACTATTTATAAATCACCGGAACGAAATAGTAAAACTCGCGCACTATTTATAAATCGAGGGGACGAAATAGTAAAACTCGCGCACTATTTATAAATCACCGGAACGAAATAATAAAACTCGCGCACTATTTATAAATCACCGGAACGAAATAATAAAACTCGGGCACTATTTATAAATCACCGGAACGAAATAGTAAAACTCGCGCACTATTTATAAATCACCGGAACGAAATAGTAAAACTCGGGCACTATTTATAAATCACCGGAACGAAATAGTAAAACTCACGCACTATTTATAAATCACCGGAACGAAATAGTAAAACTCGCGCACTATTTATAAATCACTGGAACGAAATAGTAAAACTCGCGCACTATTTATAAATCACCGGAACGAAATAGTAAAACTCGCGCACTATTTATAAATCACCGGAACGAAATAGTAAAACTCGGGCACTATTTATAAATCACCGGAACGAAATAGTAAAACTCGCGCACTATTTATAAACCGAGGGGACGAAATAGTAAAACTCGCGCACTATTTATAAATCACCGGAACGAAATAGTAAAACTCGGGCACTATTTATAAATCGAGGGGACGAAATAGTAAAACTCGGGCACTATTTATAAATCACCGGAACGAAATAGTAAAACTCGCGCACTATTTATAAATCGAGGGGACGAAATAGTAAAACTCGCGCACTATTTATAAATCACCGGAACGAAATAATAAAACTCGCGCACTATTTATAAATCACCGGAACGAAATAATAAAACTCGGGCACTATTTATAAATCACCGGAACGAAATAGTAAAACTCGCGCACTATTTATAAATCACCGGAACGAAATAGTAAAACTCGGGCACTATTTATAAATCACCGGAACGAAATAGTAAAACTCACGCACTATTTATAAATCACCGGAACGAAATAGTAAAACTCGCGCACTATTTATAAATCACTGGAACGAAATAGTAAAACTCGCGCACTATTTATAAATCACCGGAACGAAATAGTAAAACTCGGGCACTATTTATAAATCACCGGAACGAAATAGTAAAACTCGCGCACTATTTATAAACCGAGGGGACGAAATAGTAAAACTCGCGCACTATTTATAAATCACCGGAACGAAATAGTAAAACTCGGGCACTATTTATAAATCGAGGGGACGAAATAGTAAAACTCGCGCACTATTTATAAATCACCGGAACGAAATAGTAAAACTCGGGCACTATTTATAAATCACCGGAACGAAATAGTAAAACTCGCGCACTATTTATAAATCGAGGGGACGAAATAGTAAAACTTGCGCACTATTTATAAAGCACCGGAACGAAATAATAAAACTTGCGCACTATTTATAAATCACCGGAACGAAATAATAAAACTCGCGCACTATTTATAAATCAACGGAACGAAATAATAAAACTCACGCACTATTTATAAATCACCGGAACGAAATAGTAAAACTCGCGCACTATTTATAAATCACCGGAACGAAATAGTAAAACTCGCGCACTATTTATAAATCGAGGGGACGAAATAATAAAACTCGGGCACTATTTATAAATCACCAGAACGAAATAGTAAAACTCGCGCACTATTTATAAATCGAGGGGATGAAATAATAAAGCTCGGGCACTATTTATAAATCACCGGAACTAAATAGTAAAACTCGCGCACTATTTATAAATCAAGGGAACGAAATAATAAAACTCGTGCACTATTTATAAATCACCGGAACGAAATAATAAAACTCGCGCACTATTTATAAATCGAGGGGACGAAATAATAAAGCTCGGGCACTATTTATAAATCACCGGAACGAAATAGTAAAACTCGTGCACTATTTATAAATCACCGGAACAAAATAATAAAACTCGCGCACTATTTATAAATCAACGGAATGAAATAATAAAACTCGCGCACTATTTATAAATCACCGGAACGAAATAGTAAAACTCGCGCACTATTTATAAATCGAGGGGACGAAATAATAAAACTCGCGCACTATTTATAAATCACCGGAACGAAATAGTAAAACTCGCGCACAATTTATAAATCGAGGGGACGAAATAATAAAGCTCGGGCACTATTTATAAATCACCGGAACGAAATAATAAAACTCGCGCACTATTTATAAATCAACGGAACGAAATAATAAAACTCGCGCACTATTTATAAATCACCGGAACGAAATAGTAAAACTCGCGCACTATTTATAAATCGAGGGGACGAAATAATAAAACTCGCGCACTATTTATAAATCACCGGAACGAAATAGTAAAACTCGCGCACTATTTATAAATCGAGGGGACGAAATAATAAAGCTCGGGCACTATTTATAAATCACCGGAACGAAATAATAAAACTCGCGCACTATTTATAAATCGAGGGAACGAAATAATAAAACTCGCGCACTATTTATAAATCGAGGGGATGAAATAATAAAGCTCGGGCACTATTTATAAATCACCGGAACGAAATAGTAAAACTCGCTCACTATTTATAAATCAAGGGAACGAAATAATAAAACTCGTGCACTATTTATAAATCACCGGAACGAAATAATAAAACTCGGGCACTATTTATAAATCACCGGAACGAAATAGTAAAACTCGCGCACTATTTATAAATCGAGGGGACGAAATAATAAAACTTGCGCACTATTTATAAATCACCGGAACGAAATAGTAAAACTCGCGCACTATTTATAAATCGAGGGGACGAAATAATAAAGCTCGGGCACTATTTATAAATCACCGGAACGAAATAGTAAAACTCGCGCACTATTTATAAATCACCGGAACGAAATAATAAAACTTGCGCACTATTTATAAATCACCGGAACGAAATAGTAAAACTCGCGCACTATTTATAAATCGAGGGGACGAAATAATAAAACTCGCGCACTATTTATAAATCACCGGAACGAAATAATAAAACTCGCGCACTATTTATAAATCAACGGAACGAAATAATAAAACTCGGGCACTATTTATAAATCACCGGAACGAAATAGTAAAACTCGCGCACTATTTATAAATCGAGGGGACGAAATAATAAAACTCGCGCACTATTTATAAATCACCGGAACGAAATAGTAAAACTCGCGCACTATTTATAAATCGAGGGGACGAAATAATAAAACTTGCGCACTATTTATAAATTACCGGAACGAAATAGTAAAACTCGCGCACTATTTATAAATCGAGGGAACGAAATAATAAAACTCGGGCACTATTTATAAATCACCGGAACGAAATAATAAAACTCGTGCATTATTTATAAATCACCGGAACGAAATAGTAAAACTCGCGCACTATTTATAAATCACCGGAACGAAATAGTAAGACTCGCGCACTATTTATAAATCACCAGAACGAAATAATAAAACTCGCGCACTATTTATAAATCACCGGAACGAAATAATAAAACTCGCGCATTATTTATAAATCACCGGAACGAAATAGTAAAACTCGCGCACTATTTATAAATCACCAGAACGAAATAGTAAAACTCGCGCACTATTTATAAATCACCGGAACGAAATAATAAAACTCACGCATTATTTATAAATCACCGGAACGAAATAGTAAAACTCGCGCACTATTTATAAATCACCAGAACGAAATAGTAAAACTCGCGCACTATTTATAAATCACCGGAACGAAATAGTAAAACTCGCGCACTATTTATAAATCGAGGGGACGAAATAGTAAAACTCGCGCACTATTTATAAATCGAGGGGACGAAATAGTAAAACTCGCGCACTATTTATAAATCACCGGAACGAAATAGTAAAACTCGCGCACTATTTATAAATCGAGGGAACGAAATAGTAAAACTCGCGCACTATTTATAAATCACCGGAACGAAATAATAAAACTCGCGCACTATTTATAAATCGAGGGGACGAAATAGTAAAACTCGCGCACTATTTATAAATCGAGGGGACGAAATAGTAAAACTCGCGCACTATTTATAAATCACCGGAACGAAATAGTAAAACTCGCGCACTATTTATAAATCGAGGGAACGAAATAGTAAAACTCGCGCACTATTTATAAATCACCGGAACGAAATAGTAAAACTCGCGCACTATTTATAAATCGAGGGGACGAAATAGTAAAACTCGCGCACTATTTATAAATCACCGGAACGAAATAGTAAAACTCGCGCACTATTTATAAATCGAGGGAACGAAATAGTAAAACTCGCGCACTATTTATAAATCGAGGGAACGAAATAGTAAAACTCGCTCACTATTTATAAATCGAGGGAACGAAATAGTAAAACTCGGGCACTATTTATAATTTATGTAATTTGTGCGCACTAATTAGCTTTTTGTTCTTGCATGTCATGTGCGGGGCTCCGTACTCAAGTGTCGTATTGCTTTTAGAAACAGTACAGAAGACTCAACAGATGAGGATGATGTTACTGAAAACTTAATTTGTGAATTGTTTCTGTATTTTGCAGATTATGATGAGATGATGAGATTTGCTATTCCTGTGCTTCTCCTGCTCCTCGTCTTTGGGATATTCTCCGTGTCATCCATGACCGTGTAAGCACTGATCGCGTGTGAAGGTCAGTCTCGTTGGGTTTATTTCGGCTCCTTTAATGGCTCTCTTATCATTTGCACACAGATGGAGGAAACATTTCTTCCCTATCATCGCCAATCCGAGGTACAGTCTGATCGGGCGCTGGCTTCTCGACCCGCACCTTCAGGTCACTCTCATGATATTTCCTTTGGTCTGACAATCGTTAGTTTTAATTAAAGTGCCTCTATTATGCTACTTTTATTGTAGGAGGTCTTCTACAACAGGTTTACATGCGTTCACGGCAGGCCTCTAACCACCATAGGCATTCATTGGAAATGGCCAAATTGTCCCCAATATTGTTCTCCATTACGTACTCTAATTTTTGTTAGTGTGGCAGACATTTTAAAAAGTTACATTTTTTATCTTTCTGTTCTGTCTCAGCGGTTTAACAGTGTTCGTCAAAGTCAAAATGATGGCCAATCAGATGAAAGAAGGCGGGGCTTAATGGTCACTGAAGAATAGTGTGAATTAAAACGCAATGCTTTTAGTTGTTACATTGAAAGTGTGCGTGTGTGGCTAGATAGTAGCTAAAAATTTAGTATTAGTAGTGTTTAACAACCCACAGTAACATACAGTGATGCAAACTATTTAACTTTTTAAAAAATGAAAATATGCAATCATATAATGTGACGAAACAAAAGATTTTGACATTTTTGACATAGACATACAAACAAGAGTTTAGCAGCACTAAAAAGAGTTGTGAATGTCAACTTTAACCATTCTTATGTCTTCTTAAATCCCATTTAATTATTCAATTTATTTAAATAAAAAGACTAACCCCCTGCAAAAAAACACTTATGGTTACGAACTTGATTGAAGGTCAAAAAACACTTTAAAGGGTTAGTTCAGCCAGTAATGTAAACTCTGTGATTAATTCCTCCTGTGGTTGGCCAGCCGTCAGTCCTCCGCTCATCTTCACACACAGATGAAGATATTAGTGTTGAAATCCGATGGCTCAGAAAGGCCTTCATTGACACCAATGTCATTTCCTCTCTCAAGACCCATAAAGGCACTAAAGACGTCGTTACAAAGCCCATCTCACTACAGCGGCTCTACAATCATTGATGAAGAGGCCAGAATAGAGTTAGTGCGCAAAAAACACTAAATAACGACTTATATAGTGATGGCCGATTTCAGAACAAAGCTTCGAACCGTTATGAGTCAGTGAATCGATTCATGATTCGGATCGCGAGTCAAACTGCTGAAATCTCCAAGCGGGTAATCTAGCGCTCGGAAAGCGTTCCACCCATAGGGGGAGCCATTGCTAATTCATTTTTGAGTCACTTTGACAGTGAACAACTTTACATCTAAGGCGTTTAAAGACTCCTTTGTTTATTTATAAAGAAACACGACAATGTATAAAAGGCTTTATTACCTACACTATCGCCCCGTAGAAGCTGTTTTTGTAAAAATAGGCTAACAATTGCATCATAACCAACGCGACTCTCTCGCACAGTTAAAGGGGTACTTCAGCGCTGGGAAGATGAATCTGTATTTAAACTGGGTCATCAATGCAGTAGAAATGTGAAATTATTTTTAATTTGGTGCCTTCTGGACTGAGAAAAGACAGAAAACGTATTTTTGTCTCATGGGGATGAAAGACTACAATTCCCAGAATGCTTCGCTGCCCTGTGAGGCCACTCCCACAGCCACCGCTACTGGATTACTGTGACTGAGTTAGAGAAGACACTACAATTAAAAACTGAACGTGTGTGTTCAATATAATGAGTGAGTCGCCGCGCGAGTCTCACAGCACTGAGCACTGACTGCAGGAGTGAGATAAATGAGCTGATGAGCTCTCGTGATGAGAGCTGAGGTCATCGCGACTACACTCGCGGCATACATTCACAACGCCAGTTCAGTCTGGCACGTTTCAGTTCATGCCTGTGCAAGCTTAACTTTCATAGAAATTAATTTGAGAAGTTAAAAGACTTCCATTGCTCACCATAGCTCCGTTTAAATGAGTGCCTGAGCTGAGCTGTGAGTGTGATCTCCATCCTCATGAGCGGGTTAAACATGAGGAAATATCTCCCTCTGCTGGCTGTAGTCTTTAGCCTTTGGCCAAACATTCCTCCTATGATGCAAAAATCGTCAATTTGCATCATAGGAGGAATTTTTCCAGAAATAAAATGCATAAATCTCTCGTCTGAGGGGGATATGAGGGGGAAAGCACAATCATTTGAATATACTCCAGGGTTTCTACTGATACAAAGTCATATGCTAATCGCTGAAGTAACCCTTTAAGAAATTACCGTATAGACCGGTCGGAGGAGACGCTCAGAAGCAATCTTTACTGTCTATGAGGCCGTCGGGGGACGTGGAGACATAAAGTCTGATAAAGTCAAGAATGGGGAGAAGCCCATAGTGAGCCTAAAGCAACGGTACAAAACATTTAAACAACGCGATTCAGATTTCACTTTCCACAACTACTAGAAGACCTACAGCTGTCAGACAGGAGGCTCACGTCACATCTACGTCGTCAAGCTCAGTCTGAGCCGGCGCAGTTCGCTCCGCCATCAGGAAGTGAGAGCCTCTGATTGACCTCATTTTTCCACCGTTGAAGTCTATGGGATCGCTCTGTCCATTTCTTTTACTGTCTATGGAAATCACGTCACTTTGGTGATCCGAATCATGAATCGATTCACTGACTCATAACGGTTCGAATCATGAATCGATTCACTGACTCATAACGGTTCGAAGCTTTGTTCTGAAATCGGCCATCACTATATAAGTCGTTATTTAGTGTTTTTGCGCACTAACTCTATTCTGGCCTCTTCATCAATGATTGTAGAGCCGCTGTAGTGAGATGGGCTTTGTAACGACGTCTTTAGTGCCTTTATGGGTCTTGAGAGAGGAAATGACATTGGTGTCAATGAAGGCCTTTCTGAGCCATCGGATTTCAACACTAATATCTTCATCTGTGTGTGAAGATGAGCGGAGGACTGACGGCTGGCCAACCACAGGAGGAATTAATCACACAATTTACATTTCTGGCTGAACTAACCCTTTAATTTCCTCATTATCTCCACTGCAGCTTCTGCTCTTTCCTCAGCGTCTGAAACGCTTCATGCGAAGATTCATTCTCTCTAAACCCCGCCTCTCTGAGGGCTGCTCTGCTGTGATTGGTCAGAAAGCAAGTGCTCATTATTATATCTGAATTTCTTGACACTCAATGATACGAATAGGACGCAAGACTGGAATTACTGACGCTTCGTTTACTCTTTCTTTACTGCAAAAAATGCTTTTCTTACTTAGTATTTTTGTCTTGTTTATAGTCAAAATATCTAAAAATTCTTACAATAAGAAACATTTACTAAACAAGTAAAAGTAATTGTCTTGTTTTGGGGGGGAAATTACTTAAAATTAAGAGTTTTTGCTTAAAATAAGATAAATAATCTGCCAATGGGGTGAGAAAAATAATCTTAATTCAAACAGAAAACAAGATTATTTTCCTCACCCCATTGGCAGATTATTTATCTTATTTTAAGCAAAAACTCTGTTCATTTTGAGTTATTTTCCCCCAAAACAAGACAATTACTTTTGCTTGTCTAGTAAATACTTCTTAATGTAAGAATTTTTAGATATTTAGACTAGAAACAAGACAAAAATACTAAGTAAGAAAAGCATTTTTTGCCGTGATTTAGGAGATCATATCCCAAAAAGCATAATATGGGCACTTTCTTACCAAAGTAAAATAGAGAATGTCTCATACACAGTCAAGTTTAGTATAAGAAAAGGCAGTGTGTGTGATGCTAACAGGGCAATGGAAAGATTTGTGTGCTGAAGCTGGAGAGTGTGTTCCCGATGGAGAAGAACTTCATCCAAGAGGAACGCCGCGTGTCTTTGAGATCAGAAAACGAGGACACGATTGGATCAAAGATCTCTCTGTGGGAACCCGACGCAGACGCTCACACACCCTCCGGTCAGCCAGAGTACGTGGACCTACCCTTATTGGCTGAGCAGTCGGATTATGTTCAAACTGGACAAATTGTGTCTCAACTTTCTGAGAAAAACTCAGATTAAAATCTACTGAAAAACTGCCGATGCTTTCCGTCTCACCTGAGCTATCAGAAGAATCTCTCACAGCTCGTCTCACACTTGCATCTGCAGTGATATAACACACAATATTTCATCATGTGAAATCCACATCGTGTGTTGACATATGCACGATTTAAAGGGATAGTTCACCCCAAAATGAGCCTGTGATGTTTATCTGCTGACCCCCAGAGCTTCATAGGTGTGTTTGTTTCTTCAGGAGAACACTAATGAAGATTTTTAACTCAACCGTTGCTGTGTGTCGGTCATATAATGATGTGAATGGGGAACAACTCTATGAGAGCAAAAAAAACATGCTTAGACAACACACACACAAACCCTGCTGCTCATGACGACACACTGATATCTTAAGACACGAACCGATCAGTTTGTGTGAGAAATCGAGCTGTATTTATATCATTTTTACCTCAAATACAACGCTATATCCAACAGCCTGGAGCGCGCTTCACTTCCGGTAAGGTCAATAAAACACAATCTGTATTTTTTTGATTTCTCACACAAACATGCACAAAACCCTGCTGCTCGTGACGACACACTGATGTCTTAAGACACGAACCGATTGGTTTCTGTGAGAAACACAACAGTATTTGTGTTATTTTTTTTACCTCATATCAGACGAATCTCATCTAGTGTTCCCATCCGCTATTACTGCCGTCTGATGAGGTCAAACCAGCGCGATCATAGTAATAATAATAATAATAATAATGCGTTCAATTTATACAGCGCTTTTCAAGGCACCCAAAGCGCTTTACATAGAAGGGGGGAATCTCCTCAACCACCACCAGTGTGCAGCACCACCTGATGACGCGACGGCAGCCATATTGCGCCAGAACGCTCACCACACACCAGCTGATTGGTGGAGAGGAGACCGAGGGATGAAGCCATAGACATAAATTGTGTAGATGCCTCATTAGTGCCTGCGCGGATCTGCCGAATGAGTTGTGATTTCAATTCTATGAGAGCAAAAAAAAACATGCTTAGACAACATGAACTATGGCCCCATTTACACTGCAGGGTTCAAGTGACCCAATTCCGATTTTTCCTCTCATGTGGCACAGATCGGTTATGACATATGAACGTGTAGGCAGTAAAAAAACGCATGAATTCTGATATCCTCAGATCGGATTCAGACCTCACTCATATGTGGGAATAAATGCGATATGATTCCGATGTGTGCATGTGCGTCTGCCATGTAAGCGGTCAGATCAGAGACTCCCCAGTAAATGCGAGTCGTACGTGACTGAAAAAAGGACGGAGTCGAATGACGTCGACTCAGGCGGACACGAACTGCGATCCAGTGTTGCCAAGTCTGCGGTTTTCATGCGTAATTGGGCTACTTTAACAGTTTTGAGTTGCAATTGGACGGGTTTTGTTGTGAAACCTGGCAACCCCGTCAAGGGCTCTCCTCTTTTTCCCCGTCTTAAGAGAGAAATGTTTTGCTGACCTTTAAAGATGTGTGGAACAGTGCAGTCAGCAAAACATTGTGCAATCATTTAGTCTGCGTCCATTGCATATCGCGCTGTTTTCCTTCCTTTCACCGGTGAAGAACGTCTTGGGCTGTTTCGCCAGTGTACAGTGTAAATGCAAATATCGGATACGGGTCGCTTTTGAAAAGATGATGTAAGCGGGTCGTCAAAAAAATCGGATATAGTCACCAAATCGGAATTGTGCATCAAGACCTGCAGTTTAAATGCAGCCAAAGAGCCCTGTGGCTCCTGACGACACATTGATATCTTAAGACACAAAACGATCAGTTTGTGTGAGAAATTAAAAAAAATACAGATTGTGTATTATTGACCTTACCGGAAGTGAAGCGCGCTCCAGGCTGTTGGATATAGCGTTGTATTTGAGGTAAAAATGATATAAATACGGCTCGATTTCTCACACAAACCGATCGGTTCGTGTCTTAAGATATCAGTGTGTCGTCACGAGCAGCAGGGTGTGTGTGTGTGTTGTCTAAGCATGTTTTTTTTGCTCTCATAGAGTTGTTCCCCATTCACATCATTATATGACCGACACACAGCAACGGTTGAGTTAAAAATCTTCATTTGTGTTCTCCTGAAGAAACAAACACACCTATGAAGCTCTGGGGGTCAGCAGATAAACATCACAGGCTCATTTTGGGGTGAACTATCCCTTTAAATCAAGACAATCGTATTTTACGGTGCAATGACGTTGCAGTTTTAAACTCTTTATTACAAGTTTACAATCTCGCAATGTTGATGTTATTTCTTTGAATTCTGTCTTCTTGTTTCCACCATAGAATAAATCCTGTTCAGTTCACATTTTTATTTTGTGTTTACTCTTTTATCTCGCAATTCTGACATTTTATCTCACGCTTCACAATTCAATTTACAATGCCATTTGAATTGTGAGATAAAGGCCTTAATTTATTTTTTATTTTTTGACTTTGAAGAAACATGAGCCCAATGGTCTTTATTCAAGAAACCCTCAGTTTTATAAAAGTGTGATTTCTTGCCCTGAGAAAGTTATGGAAATGAACCCTTAAATGCATGAATGTGTTTGCCCAAGCGTTATTACATTCTGGGGTCTTTAGTGACCCGGATCTATATCCAACACGGATGCAGAGATTACGCAGATTTTACTTCATTACTTAAGTATTTTTGGGGGGATTTTTACTTAACTTGAGTACAATTAATCAATACTTTTACTTAATTACATTTTTTAAGGAAAAGAAAAATACTTTTTTTTTTGGAGATCACTTCATTCTATTTTCCCTTGCTCTTTCCAAACCAATTGCATTGCACTGATGCCCAGTTTAATTTAAATGTATTTATTCTGCCAATGAGATTCATTTTCACATTCCATGAAATTAGTCGGACATGTTCATTGGTCCTTTGGATGTGATGTCATGTCGCATCGATTACCACGATCCCAAAAAAAAAAAAAAAATTCAGAGTCAGAGGCTTTTCAGGCCCAAAAGAGGCTTGACGCTCAAAATTATGAAAATTAACTTCTGCTTAAAGTAGGGCTGTGCAATATATCGGAATTATTGAAATATCGCAATATGCATATTGCAACGGCACGCAATATCTGAATGATTTTAATAGGCTACTTCAACATTGTGAAAAGTGTCCGTTTAAGGGTGACGCATATAGCAGAGAATGGGCACACAATGGTTACTTATGTGACTTGCTTGATGTCCAAAAGAGTTATTAAACACAATAACTTGTGAAAACAAATCCTTGCAGTCTCGCGCTGTCTTACACACGTCGAAACTCTCTGAAAGTGTGTGATCCCTTCAGTTCTGTTTCGTGTCGTTACACAATCGAAATGCAAACAGTTCTCTCAGAATGGCTGTCTTGATATCGGTTAGTCTTTAAGTGAACAATATTAGTTGGGGAAAGAAGCCAAATGTGTGTCAATAGGATCCGTGCATTAGGTCTTAAAGTGACAGGCAGCTAATACAATAAACCTGCCGCTGTCTATCAAAGAACAAAAGAAAATCACTGAATAACCTTTGTAGCTTTATTATGTATCAGTGTATATTTAATTAATTTCAAGACTACTGTTTTTAGTTCTTATTTTTAATAGCAAAATCAAAATAATCGTCCACCCCTAGTTCAGGAATTTGTGTTTACCTGGATGATCTTAATGTTAAGTTTTAGGTTGATATAACTATATATATTACCAAGTCACACAAAAAAACATTTTTTGTTTGTTTACACTGATGTTAAAATTATATTGTCAGATTTGTGACAAGTTTTTGCTAAAATGCTGCTGTTCACTTTCAGAAGTTGTAGCGATGCTTTCTTTTCCCAGAAAGAATGTTTTTTAATATAATTTAAATAGATTTTACACACTAATTGCAATATTGCATCACATATCGAATATTGCATTATTTAACAAGATATCGCATATCGCATTTTTCTTCAATATCGCACAGGGATAGTTCACCCAGAAATGTAAATGTGATGTTTATCTGCTTACATGTAGGTGTCTTTATTTTTTCAGTAAAACACAAATTAAGATTTTTAACTCGTATAATGCATGTCAATGGTACATGACTACTAGCGTCATCTATGAGAGTTAAAAGAAAAGCAAGCAAGCGTTTGAGCTGGACCTGGATGACTGCTCACTGCCAATATCAGTCGTTCCTCCGTGTTGAATGAGTGACATTTTTTTAATTAAATGCATGAAAGAACAGTCAGCCTAGCAACAATTTATTTTCATCATTGTCATACCATAATAATACAATACGCTATGGTCCTTCAAATGAATCTGTCATTAACTCCTCTCCCTAATGTCGCTCCACACCCGTAAGACCTCCGTTCATCTTCACACACAGTTTAAGATATTTTATATTTAGTCCGAGAGCGTATGCAAGTGTATGCACACTATACTGTCCATGTCCAGAAAGGGAATAAAAACATCATCACAGTAGTCCATATGAGACATCAGTGGGTTAATCAGAGTCTCTTGAAGCATCCAAAATACATTTGGGTCCAAAAATAACAAAAACTACGACTTCATTCAGCATTGGCTTCTCTTCCGCGTTTGTGTTCAATCCTCAAATAAAGATTCAAACGGTTATGAATCAGTGAATCGATTCATGATTCGGATCGCGTGTCAAACTGCTGAAATCACGAGACACTGGCGATCCGAATCATGAATCGATACGTTTTGCTGATGATTCTTCCTGTTCTTTTGTTTTCTGCCTGCGGTGACTATGAGTGTAACCTCATCAGTGTGTATCAGACATGGCCACCTTGTGCAATAATAGCAGTGAATTGCACTCATTCAGTCATCAAAGATTCAATTATTGTGGTGCAGAAAAAATATACTTGCACTCTTACGCACCTCGGGTCGTTAGCGACCCTATACAAATGAATCGGAAGACAGGCCTTCTGTATAATTTTATTCTTTTTTTCTTACTATATTGTTTATAATGAAATGATCGGGGTGTACTAAGAAGGTTGATGTCTAACTTTATAATAAAATGGGCATTTTTTATAACGAATACACATTTTTCTAGTCATGCGTTCATACCAAGCTCTAAAATCTTTTAATGGGTAGAAATTGAGGGGAAAATATATTTTTAAATAATTCATATCCAGTAAAAAGTCACGTCTTTAAAGATTAGGTTGAGAACCATTTCAGTGATAAGGATAGAGATATGATGAAATATGTATTTCACAGTTACAGTATTGTGTAATATCACAGTCATGCTTCCTGTCTGCAACAGTCTAAGTCATGTATGAAGCATCATGTACGTTAAAATACACAGAATTGTCCAATTTTCATGTTTGATATCTCATGGTTTAAGCATTGTGTCGACTAGAGGAACAAAATCCATGCAAGTTTATTTTGTATCACTCTTCACAATGCATGTGTTTGTTTTAATGTGACGTCATGTATTCAGATCATGTCAGGCAGAAATTAAAGCTTGCGCTTGTAATGATTACAATATAAGGATATGTCATTTTAATCTCTACACTTTAAAAAAATATTTAAAAAATAAGTTACCTGGTTGCCTTAATTTTAAGCTCATTGAAAATAAAAATTTGAGTTAATACAATGAACATTTTAGAGAATCAACAACCTCTAATCAAATATTATTTAAAGATTTTGTAAGCATATTGGGTAATTGTGTGTGTTTGATTTGTGAAGATGCAGTGAAACATGCCAAATTGTGCTATTTTCATAGTTTATTAAATGTTTTATGTGTTTCAGATGAAATAATATTTTTAGTTTCTGTTTATTAAAGCTGCCGTCCGTAGTTTTTCCTCTTTGTCGCCATCTCTGTTCAAAAACTGCAATTGCAGTTATTTGCAGAATTATCATCTTTATGTGAGTTGTCTTCGCGTAAGTAGCTCATCTTCTTTTGTTCTGCCCAACTAATGGGAAAAAAGCATTAATCGCAATAATTAAATCTAACGATCCTTTATCATATCACGTAAAACCGTGCAAATTATACTTTTTTAAATTGTTAATGTTAACATCAGCAATGCGTGACTATATTTATTGTGTATTAGGGCTACCTGTAGTTCAGTTTCCATTTCTGTGCAGTCTAATTTCTAATCGTCATACACCAACACATTAATGTGGAGTAGAGGTGAACTGCTCCCAGTTATAGAGAGCACAAAATAACTGATGTTACCATACTGCACACAGCAAAACGAGAAAGGCACAACAAAGAGGACTCCGTATCTGTATGAATTAAGCCAACAAATGACCTGTCCAGCTGAAAAAACCCTTTAAAACACGGAGCTCACGCCACCTTTAAAAGCCCTTTTATCCTTGTTTTCGCATCCGCCCGGGTAAAGTCTCTTTTTTTCAATCCGAAGTCCGAAGTCTTTTGCATTTTACAACGGATGAATCGGAAACGGAGCAATGCACTGCAAAAACTGCTTTTCTCAAAATATCTAAAAATTCTTAAATTAAGAAACATTTACTAGATAGTAAAAGTAATTGTCTTGTTTTGGGGAAAAATAACTCAAAATGAAGAGAGTTTTTGCTTAAAATAAGATAAATAATCTGCCAATGGGGTGAGAAAAATAATCTTAATTCAAACAGAAAACAAGATTATTTTTCTCACCCCATTGGCAGATTATTTATCTTATTTTAAGCAAAAACTCTCTTCATTTTGAGTTATTTTCCCCAAAACAAGACAATAATTTGTACTTGTCTAGTAAATGTTTCTTAATGTAAGAATTTTTAGATATTTAGACTACACTGTAAAAAAATATTGTTGGTTTAACTTAAAAACGTAAGTAACCTGGTTGCCTTAATTTTGAGTTTATTGAAATTAAAAATTGTAGTTGATACAATGAAGGAAATTAGTTTAATAAAGAGAAACTCAAAATATTATTGTATCTGAACCACATAAAAAATGTGATAAATCATGAAAATAGCACAATTTGGCTGCGTCATCACAAATAAAACACACAATTACCCAATATGCTTACAAAATCTTTTAATAATATTTGAATAAAGGTTGTCGAATCCCAAAAATGACCATTGTATTAACTCAAAATTGTAAGTCAACCAGGTAACTTCTTTTTAAAATATTGTTTTTACAGTGTAGATACAAGACAAGAATGCTAAGTAAGAAATGCATTTGTTGCAGTGTGGTGATGTGATGGGTCAAAGGGTATATCGTTGTTGGGTATTATGGTAATTTAGACACTGCACACGTTTCATCCGCACTACCACCCGCCCGCAACGAGTTCATTATCCGCCCGTGAGTTTTAGGAATGTCCCAATCCACCCGTTTCAGACACTTTTATGCGGTACTCGACCCGTTGCAGGACTCTAGTACAGCCGATTGGTTCAGTTCAAAGCTTCACAATGAAATCAGTTTGATTAATATGTTCATATCCAGCATGAAGAGGTCAGAGGTTAGCGCTGAAGCCGGTCCAGTGTTTGAGCAGGTGGTGTGCGATGGCTTGTTTGGGCGGCGTGCTGAAAACCGCACGTTTGTCTTTCACAAGAGCATCGATGACCTGAAGGACAGAGGAAAGCGTTAGAAAGGGACTGATGGGCCATAGTTTCTGAAATGAGTAATATCTTTAATAACACTGCGAAAAATGCTCTTCTCATTTAGTATTTTTTTCTTGTTTCCAGTCCAAATATCTAAATATTCTTAAATCAAGATGCATTTACTAGATCAGTAAAACAACATAAGATATTTTTTCTTGTTTTCTGGGGGAAAAATATCAAAATGAAGAGAGTTTTTGCTTGAAACAGGCAAAATGATCTGCCAATGGGGTGAGAAAAATAATCTTATTTCTGTTAGGGACGGACACAAGAAACAAGATTTCAATCAGAAATAAGATTATTTTGATATTTTTCCCCCAGAAAACAAGAAAAAATATCTTATGTTGTTTTACTGATCTAGTAAATGCATCTTGATTTAAGAATATTTAGATATTTGGACTGGAAACAAGAATAAAATACTAAATGAGAAGAGCATTTTTTGCAGTGAAGGAGTTGGTACTGGATCCTTTATTTTTGATCATTGGTCTGCCTAATAAATCTTTATCAAAAGAAAAAAGACTGTATAATATTCTCCCTTTTGCAGTGGATATCTGACTCCGACTATATCGGGTTGGCACGAGATTTTGATGGACTAGTTCCGCTGGAATATTTAACTTGTGTAGTTAATGGCCAGCCAAGCCAGTTTTATAGTGTCTGGAAGCCCTATATCAATCATCTGGGTCAACTACACTGCAAAAAGATGCAATTTTCTGCGGTGTGTAAGAGAGGGGATGGACCTGCACCTGTTGCCGTGTGAACCAGCGCGCCTCTTCGATCTCGCTCTCGTCCGCGGTGATGTCAGTGGTCAGAGCGACGCAGAAGCAGCCAATCATGAGGCAGGACGGCATCGGCCACACCTGATTGGACAGGTAATGCACGAGTCCCACCTGAACGCCGCTCTCCTCCAAAACCTCCCGCCTCACCGCCGCCTCTAGAGCCTCACCTGAAGCGGAACAATATGACCATCATCATCATCCTAAAAACTCAAATACAGTTACTTCACATCTCATAACTCTAACTTTTGTTTCCCAATTGCGATTGAAAATTGCAGAGATATAAAGTAGAAATTACCTTTTTAAACTTACACTGCAAAAATGCTTTTCTTACTTAGTATTTTTGTTTTGTTTCTAGTCAAAATATCTAACAATTCTTACATTAAAGCTACACTGTGTAACTTTTTTAGTTTATTCTTAGCTAAAAACACTTAGTTCTTTCAAAAATATATGTGCTCATTAATGTATATTTACTTCTTTCAAGTAATAAAGTATTCTCGTAAGTTTATAATATGCCACTGAAAACACATACGGGTGAGGGGTTCGAATGCCGGCCGCCATGTTGCTCCTCCATCTTGAAAGTACAGTAGCCAAAGAGGGACATACCCGTAAATTCAAGCTCCGCCTTTCGCGTTTTAACACTCGATGGCACCGTGTCGGATGTGAAGAGGAGGATTGCCATGTTAATCTTGGACTAAATCAGCCACCGTAGGAGTTAAAACGAAATCGGAATTGAGAGGAACAGAAACTAATATTCACTGGATGGTCATAAACCTTTACACCGCTAGATGGGGGAAAATATCACACAGTGGAGCTTTAAGAAACATTTACTAGATAAGTACAAATTATTGTCTTGTTTTGGGAAAAAATAACTCAAAATGAAGAGAGTTTTTGTGTAAAATAAGATAAATAATCTGCCAATGGGGTGAGAAAAATAATAATCTTGTTTTCTAAGTGCTCGTAAAACTTTTAAATTCAGTTTTATCAAATTTAAGGGCATAAAAAGTCTTGCATATCTTAAGTGTGTAAGATAAGTATGGGGTTTACATATTGAAATTGTCTTAGTTCCACCACAGAATAATTTTTTTTTTTAAAGGGTAATTGCAACATTTTATCTCACAATTCAGACTTTTGTTTGAAGAAAACTTTCCTGAATTGTGAGATAAAATGTTGCCCAAACTCGTAATTGCACAAAAAAAAACAAAACATTAAATATCTTTAGTGTAAGAAAAATATGGAGTTTACGTATTCCAATTTTCTGGGTGGGGCTATTGTCTTTTTTTCTGACACGGAATGAAAATCAAATAAAAAAGGTAATTGCAAAATGTTTTCCCACAACTCAGACTTTTTTTGATCACTTTTACTCAGGACATGCTATCTGGCAACATAGGACTCCATTCATTATGCTAAGCTAAGCTAGCGGCGACCCTGCCAAACTAGCACTGAGACAAAAATGCATTTGCCCACATATCTAAATGTAGGAGAGAAGCTGAATAAGCCCTATTTCTAAAACCGGTGGAGTTTCCTTTAATCCAGAGGGTTTCAGATACCTGGCTCCACGAATCCGGCGAGGCATGAGAACATTCCTGGAGGAAAGATCTTCTTCCGTCCCAGCAGACACTGGTTCCCGTCGGGATGAAGGACCAACATGATGACCACCGGATCTGGAGGAGCGACAGACAAACTGGTGAGAGATCGTATTCTGGAGCTCCGGCTGAGCCGTAATCGCATGGGCGTCGCAAGCAAATAAGGAGTGTGTGGGTCCCAGCAGCGGCTGCTGAGAAATATTATAAGTAGGGCAATTTTTTTTGCGGAGGGTCTGGGGTTTCTCCCCCAGAATTTTTTTATTTCGTAGATGTGATTTCCTGCATTATGGTGCGTTTGAGGCCAAGTCCCAGGCCTATACCAATAAAAGACCTCAAACCAGTCAATACACTGCACAAAATGCTCTTCTTCCTCAGTATTTTTGTCTTGTTTCTAGTCCAGACATCTAACAATTCTTAAAACAAGAAGTATTTACTAGACAAGCAAAAGTAATTGTCTTGTTTTGGGGAAAAATAACTCAAAATGAAGAGAGTTTTTGCTTAAAATAAGATAAATAATCTGCCAATGGGGTGAGAAAAATAATCTTAATGCAAACAGAAAACAAGATTATTCTTCTCACCCCATTGGCAGATTATTTATCTTATTTTAAGCAGAAACTCTCTTCATTTTATTTTTTTGGTTCCAACACCCATGCGTAATCGGGAGTTTACTTGCCGACTCTGGGATAGCAGGTGTTGTGGATGCCCTGGAGACTTCTGCAGCCTGCTCTCAAACAGGTCCTCTTGTAGCCGCCCTCCTCCGCTTTAGTGTTGCCGCCGCAGGTCGGGCAGAAGCGGTATCGGCTGTGCCACGCGAGGACTGATCTGGCCTGAGCCACGACGCCTGTGTGTGTGAAGCCATGATCATCAATACAGCACAAACTACATTTATATACGGATGATTAGTTCGCATGTCTGACACTCGGGCCCGGTTCCAGATCTGAGCTCACTGCAGGAGCTCTTAGGGCGAGTCCGAATCGACAGGACAAACGGTCGGCGCTCCGGCTCATGGTCTATAAGGGTCCCTAATCTCTTAATGAGTCATGGGTGGGTTTTGGGCGTAACGAGCAATAAAGTGTGTGTGTGTGTGTGTGTGTGTGTGTTATGACCCTTTAAAGGAACTGTATGTAAGAAATGTATTTCAATGAATCATAAAATGGCGCCGACGTGTCTCTAGACATTCAGAAATCATGTTCATTTCAAACACTTCTATCACTGACAACAGTAGTCCGGCAGGATATTGTCATTATAAAGTTGTTGTTGCCCTCAACTGATGTTGATGATGTCATGTTGTGTTTTGGCCTGAAGCTCCGCCTCCACCTATCGACCAATCACGAAGTCAGTAGTGTTTCAGGTTGCCAGATCTGCTCTGGTTAGCACAGCTGCAGATCTACAAACGTTCTGCTGATCCTGCAGCCAATCTGGCAACCTCGAGTCAGGGGGAAGGGGAGGGGGATACACCGCTCTACAGTCATTTGAGTGTTATTGCAGTACTAGTATTGGTATCTTACACACACTTCCTTTTAAAATACTACAATAATGTCAGTTTTGTCTTAACACACCTGCATCATCGTCACTCAGCCTCAAGAGTCCCGGCATCGCTCCCGGAAGGAAAAAACACCGGGGATTTTCTGCTTTCAGGAGTTCTGTTGGATCGTCTTCAATATCGAGAGCAAACCAGGCCAGCAGCCCGTCGCTCGGCTCCTGAATCTCCGGCTTCTCCCGCTTTTCCTGAATCTTCGGCTTTTCCTGAATCTCCCGAATCTCCGGCTTTTCCTGCTTTATCGGCTTCTCCACTCCTAAGAAAACAACCACAGTGTGTTTGTTCTTCAGCAGCTCCTGCACCGCCGGCGCTCTGAGTCTACAGAGCCTCGTTTTGGGCTGAGCGGGATCCGCATCTTCCGCTCCGGACGTCACCAGAGGATTGAGCTCGTGGAAAAGCAGGAACACCGTCTCCGGAGAAGCCTGTTTGGCCGTGAGCCATTCCGAGTCGCTCCGTTTGTCGCTCTTCCTGTCGAGCAGCTCTCTGTTGAAGTAAGTGTCCAGCTCTTCCACGGCACGGCTGGGCAGGAGGTGACGGAGATCCGGATTGGGATCGGGATTGGGAACGCTGGCCAACAGACGGGAGATGTGTCGGTGGCCCCAGAAATGAGCCACATCTGCAGCCGTCTGACCCGACCGGTTTGTGCAGCTTGTGTCGCATCTGTTACAGGAGAAGAAAGAGAAGATGATCTCAGGTCAGCCTAATATAGATTATCTTTTAAAGGGATAGCACACACACACACTTCAAATGTCAAGTCAAGAGAGTGAACAACGCAGATCAAATGAATGTTACTTCACTATTTGAGTCACTGGAAAACTCACAGCCCCGGGAGTCTGATCCCGAATCGCAATGAAGCAACAGATAAAGGATTCTCCAGCCTGTGACAGCGCGCTAAGGTATGTTCAGTTAGACACACACACATAATCAATACGAACTGTTACAATACTATCAAATATAAAAACATGTTTTACTGACATAAGTGTGCTGCACCATTCCTGTCGGATCCACTGTAGAAGCACAGATTGAGTTTTAATCTCAATGGCCCTCATTTATCAAAAGTGCGTACACCAAATTTCCAGCGTACACCTTGCGTACACCCAAACCCACGGTGACTTTGAGATTTATCAATATGGACGTTGGCGTACGGCACGCTCAAATCCTACGCCAGCTCAGGAGGTGGTGTACGCACGTTTGAGTTAGTGGGAAAATGCGCAGAAAAACGATTCCTAACACCACAAAACGCACTGACAAGATATGCTATATGACCCACTGTTAAAAACCACAACAACAACATTCAGTGTTTATTTTTGTGCAACATGAACGTCAATGTTTAATTTGTGTGACTTTACCAAAGCGTTTGATTTGTAGGCATATGTATTCCTCCAGTCGCGAGCCTGTGCGCTTTATCTGACGTTTCAGGCCCACCTGGCCCAGCAGCTGCGCACGGACTGGGACTAAAATAATTCAGACTGACAAAATAATAAAAATGACCTTCTTCTTTTAAATAATAATACAATCAATAAAAACGACATTCTTCTTCTGAATAACAAGCGTCATTAAGAATAATAATCATAATAATAAGAATCTTACAAATTGTCATGTAATTATTAATGTGAATGAATCGTAGTACTCCACATCACATCATCATCACTATTGTACACCCCAATACATGTGCAGTGATACGAAATTAAATGCTAATTGTTTCAAAACGTGCTGTAAAATAATGCATTGTGATGGTAATTTCTCATCCAAACAGCTTTAAACTGCTGGAGTGCGCTTCTCAACCTCCACACTATTAAGAGTACTCGTAATTTGGGTCCATATTTTGTTTTTGTTGGTGCCTTTAATCCCACTCTTTAATCTCCCAAATAAAACAATGTCGTTTTTTTTTTTTTTTCACTTCCCTGGTGATGGTCTCGATGGGCGCGTCTCAATCATCTCACTAGTTCAGTAGTCAGAGCACTGATCAGGGAGTCAGCCCATTGACTTATGTCCTAATCAGTGCCCTGACTAGTGGACTAGTGAGATGATTGAGCGCGCCCGATCTCCACGTCGGAGAAGTTTCGCTTCTTTGCCGTCTTCTGTTTGTCCATGACGTAAAATGAGGGCGTGGGGGAGGCGGAGACTTGAATATATAGGGGCGTGTTATTCTAATCACGATCATTTTCAGCCGCGGGATTTATCAAGGGCAGGTATTGCGTACAGCTGAATTGCAGAGGTGCGCACAGTTTCATAAATCAGGCGGTGAGAGGAGTGTAAGCATAATCTTACGCCAACATATACACCAGATTCTACGCAAGATTGATAAATGAGGGCCATTATGTCTGCAAATCCAGCTCCACCTGTGTCGTGTTTAAAAACGATTACACGGTGAAATGAAGCGAACACATGTATATTATCTTCCCCACGTGAGCTGGAACTTTATTAAAAATAAAATTCAACCACACATTCCTCATATTAGGATCCCAAGGAAGCTTATGCAGCGACTGTGTTCTTCCACAACCAGGAATGGCGCAATATTTTGCTATCTTCCTCTGCATGTTTATTGCTGCTGGCTAGTGATCTGAACAGCTCCATGAGTCGGTGGGCGGGGCTACTGAATTAGAAGAGTCGTTTGGCGGGGCTACTGAATTAGTCGAGTCTTTTGGCGGATCTACTGAATTAGTCTAGTCGTTTGGCAGATCTACTGAATTAAACGAGTCTTTTGGCGGATCTACTGAATTAGTCGAGTCGTTTGGCGGATCTACTGAATTAGAAGAGTCGTTTGGCGGATCTACTGAATTAGAAGAGTCGTTTGGCGGGGCTACTGAATTAGTCGAGTCGTTTGGCGGGGCTACTGAATTAGACGAGTCGGTGGGCGGATCTACTGAATTAGAAGAGTCGTTTGGCGGGGCTACTGAATTAGACGAGTCGTTTGGCAGATCTACTGAATTAGTCGAGTCGTTTGGCGGATCTACTGAATTAGAAGAGTCGTTTGGCGGATCTACTGAATTAGACGAGTCGTTTGGCGGATCTACTGAATTAAACGGGTCGTTGGGCAGATCTACTGAATTAGAAGAGTCGTTTGGTGTGGCTACTGAATTAGACGAGTCGTTTGGCAGATCTACTGAATTAGACGAGTCGTTTGGCGGATCTACTGAATTAGACGAGTCGTTTGGCGGATCTACTGAATTAAACGGGTCGTTGGGCAGATCTACTGAATTAGAAGAGTCGTTTGGCGTGGCTACTGAATTAAACGAGTCGTTGGGCAGATCTACTGAATTAGACGAGTCGTTGGGCAGATCTACTGAATTAGAAGAGTCGTTTGGCGTGGCTACTGAATTAGATGAGTCGGTGGGCGGGGCTACTGAATTATACGAGTCGTTTGGCGGATCTACTGAATTAAACAAGTCTTTTGGCGGATCTACTGAATTAGTCGAGTCGTTTGGCGGATCTACTGAATTAGTCTAGTCGTTTGGCGGATCTACTGAATTAGACGAGTTGTTGGGCGGATCTTCTGAATTTGACGAGTCGTTGGGCGGATCTTCTGAATTAGACGAGTCGTTTGGCAGATCTACTGAATTAGACGAGTCGTTTGGCGGATCTACTGAATTAGAAGAGTCGTTGGGCGGATCTACTGAATTTGACGAGTCGTTGGGCGGATCTTCTGAATTAGTCGAGTCGTTTGGCGGATCTACTGAATTAGTCTAGTCGTTTGGTGGATCTACTGAATTAGTCGAGTCGTTGGGCGGATCTTCTGAATTAGTCTAGTCGTTGGGCGGATCTACTGAATTAGACGAGTCGTTTGGCGGATCTACTGAATTAGTCTAGTCGTTTGGCGGATCTACTGAATTAGACGAGTCGTTGGGCGGATCTTCTGAATTTGACGAGTCGTTGGGCGGATCTTCTGAATTAGTCAAGTCGTTTGGCGGATCTTCTGAATTAGACGAGTCGTTTGGCAGATCTACTGAATTAGACGAGTCGTTTGGCGGATCTACTGAATTAGAAGAGTCGTTGGGCGGATCTTCTGAATTAGTCAAGTCGTTTGGCGGATCTACTGAATTAGACTAGTCGTTTGGCGGATCTACTGAATTGGACGAGTCGTTGGGCAGATCTACTGAATTAGACGAGTCGTTGGGCAGATCTACTGAATTAGACGAGTCTGTGGACGGGGCTACTGAATTAGACGAGTCGGTGGGCGGGGCTACTGAATTAGAAGAGTCGTTTGGCGGATCTACTGAATTTGACGAGTCGTTGGGCGGATCTACTGAATTAGTCTAGTCGTTTGGAGGATCTACTGAATTAGTCTAGTCGTTTGGCGGATCTACTGAATTAGTCTAGTCGTTTGGAGGATCTACTGAATTAGTCTAGTCGTTTGGCGGATCTACTGAATTAGACGAGTCGTTTGGCGGATCTACTGAATTGGACGAGTCGTTGGGCAGATCTACTGAATTAGACGAGTCGTTGGGCAGATCTACTGAATTAGACGAGTCTGTGGACGGGGCTACTGAATTAGACGAGTCGGTGGGCGGGGCTACTGAATTAGAAGAGTCGTTTGGCGGATCTACTGAATTAGACGAGTCGTTTGGCGGATCTACTGAATTTGACGAGTCGTTGGGCGGATCTATTGAATTTGACGAGTCGTTGGGCAGATCTACTGAATTAGAGGAGTCGTTGGGCGGATCTACTGAATTTGACGAGTCGTTGGGCGGATCTATTGAATTAGAAGAGTCGTTTGGCGGATCTACTGAATTAGAAGAGTCGTTTGGCGGATCTACTGAATTTGACGAGTCGTTGGGCGGATCTACTGAATTAGTCTAGGCGTTTGGCGGATCTACTGAATTAGTCGAGTCGTTTGGCGGATCTACTGAATTAGACGAGTCGTTTGGCGGATCTACTGAATTAGTCGAGTCGTTTGGCGGATCTACTGAATTAGTCGAGTCGTTTGGCGGATCTACTGAATTAGAAGAGTCGTTTGGCGGATCTACTGAATTTGACGAGTCGTTGGGCGGATCTACTGAATTAGTCTAGGCGTTTGGCGGATCTACTGAATTAGTCGAGTCGTTTGGCGGATCTACTGAATTAGACGAGTCGTTTGGCGGATCTACTGAATTTGACGAGTCGTTGGGCGGATCTACTGAATTAGACGAGTCGTTGGGCGGATCTATTGAATTTGACAAGTCGTTGGGCGGATCTTCTGAATTAGTCGAGTCGTTTGGCGGATCCACTGAATTAGACGAGTCGTTTGGCGGATCTACTGAATTTGACGAGTCGTTTGGCGGATCTACTGAATTTGACGAGTCGTTGGGCGGATCTATTGAATTTGACGAGTCGTTGGGCAGATCTACTGAATTAGACGAGTCGGTGGGCGGGGCTACTGAATTAGATGAGTCGGTGGGCGGGGCTACTGAATTAGACGAGTCGGTGGGCGGGGCTACTGAATTAGACGAGTTTATTATTCTGTAGAGGCGTGTCTCGCCACACGATGACGTTAAGATGCGCTCACGATCATTTTCTGGGCCTGGTGTCTATAAAAGCTTTACTTTGACTAACAAGGAAGTTTTCAGATCTGAAACTTACAGGATAATCTTATATTATCATGACCTTTTATATATCATAGGCTCAAGGGAAAGCTGATTTCTCAATTCATCACCCCTTTATATTTTTGGGTGCACTTCCCTCTCACCTGTGGGACAGTAAGAGTTTGGCCACGTCGATGTGTCCGTTTCTGGCGGCCAGCATTAGAGCGGTCCAGCCCTGCTCTCCTCGCTGGTTCATCAGCGCTCCAGACTGAGACATCAGGACCGAAACCGTCTCCACGTCTCCTCTAGACGCCGCGTCCAGAAAGCGCCGGAGCATCTCATCTCTGGCACTCATCTGAAAGAGAAATTAAACGTTACTCTTCAATGTTCTCTGAGAGTTAATGTTAAATGAACGTCCAACAAAAACATTTTTTTTAACAATATATATAATATTATTATTATACTAACTATTGAAGTTCACTAACATAAACATATTTATATAAGCCCTGATTAGTAATGGATTTTAAAATAAGAAATATCACAATAGTGAGTGACAAATTTCCCTAAAATTCTATAATATATTAATTTCTTCGTCTTTTGTTTAGGTGACATTTTGGGTGGATATGAACTAGATATGAAAACGAGATTTAAATCGAATTTCTATCCACATGTTTCTGTATCAGTTCATATTCAGTCTTATTTTAATAGACATTTTTCATTTCAAGATCTGTTTTGAAGAAGTAATGGCACCTAATATGATCAATAACACAATTAACGATGGTTGTAATTTTAATGTAAATTTATATTTTATTACAGACATTCCCCTACAATAGTATTGGTGAATTTTATTATTTATTTAAATTGCCAGAAAATTACAAATACTTACCAGATAGACAGTTAACTGATTTCATAGGTTGGGTTGAAGTTCAGAGTGATTTGGATGTTTTGTAACGCGTCTGTGTGTCTGTCGCTCAGTTATGACGCAGTGAAGCGCCTGACACACATTTCCCGGCGCAAGTGCGACACTTAGTGGAGAGAAGCGGTAATTACAACAGAATCCTCAGACCGAGTTTCTGCCTAAATACCTGCAATTAAGTTGTAAGACAAACAATAAATAATATAGCTAGGACCATATACACATATTCAAATGTCTTTGTGTCAGTTTATCGTTTAAAACGGGTTTTTTTACGAACACGCTTGCTGGGATGTTGCAGGCTCATTTATTGATTAAAAATGATTGATCATAAATTATATTGATGATAAATAATATGAGGTTTGTTTGGGGCTTGCTTTTTAAGCTGCGGTTGCTTTGTCGCGCGAAAGTTGGCAAACAATTGTCAATGAACGCATGACTGCATATATATATGCAATGAAAAATGTGGGGTCGTCTTTGCGATATCTTATATTTCCATATCTAATAATTTCCAAAAAATAAGTCTGGAAAATGGTCGTCTTATATTCGGATATATATATATATATATATATATATATATATATATATATATATATATATATATATATATATATATATATCCGACCGCAAAGACGACCCCACATTTTTCAGCCTATTTTTTAGGTCACAATTCTCGTTTTATATTCGGGTAAATACGGTAATCTTATTGATTAGCTGAGTGCTCTCCACCTGTGTCAATTATCTGAATAGGCACCTCCAGAACCCTACTAATTAAAGACTTAAACAACTTACTTGTGTAGCCTATGATAGACTACCAGTGACGAATACAAAGGCAGGAAATTAATTTCATTTCACTTTAAAAAGCCACAGTTGAGACCCTGGAGTCAGTATAACTTGTCCTCCCATTTAAGCACCAATGTTGATGTACGCAGTGTCCGTCACCACTGGCAAACAGGAGTTTGCTGGCACAAATGATTGCGTTTATTTGACGCTTATGGGCACTGAGAGATGCAGTGACCGAACCCTGCTGCACAAATCCTGCTTTACTCGTTCTGCAAGAGGAAAGGTACGAATGTTTTAATAATGCGTTTTTTATTTAATGGTGCATTTCATAGAACCCAAGGTCACCTATACAAGCGTTCAAAACAGTAGAGTACAACAGGGCTAAAGGCAAACCTTACAGGGTTAGTTCACCCAATAATCTAAATTGTCAATAATTCCTCATGTCGTTCAGACCTCCGCTCATCTTCACACACAGATGAAGATATTAGTGTTGAAATCCGATGGCTCAGAAAGGCCTTCATTGACACCAATGTCATTTCCTCTCTCAAGACCCATAAAGGCACTAAAGACGTCGTTACAAAGCCCATCTCACTACAGCGGCTCTACAATCATTGATGAAGAGGCCAGAATAGAGTTAGTGCGGGAAAAACACTAAATAACGACTTATATAGTGATGGCCGATTTCAGAACAAATGCCATGCGCAATACTTGTTACTCAATTCAATAAATGTGATATTGATATAAGTGTGTAAAATCTTTTAAAATTATATTTTAAGTTGTTGAAAAACTGAATGATACCATCTGTTTTTCACTTTTTTTCCTGGGAAAAAAGCTTCTGAAAGTGGCCAGCAGTGTTTAAGCAAAAAATGTATGTCGCAAATCTGATAATATAACTTTAACATCAATGTAAACAAAAAAACAACAAATGTAATGCCAATGTTTAAATACCAAAAACTATCTGCTTGACTTGTTAATGTATAGTTATATCAGCCTAAAACTGAACATCCAGATGAACAATTGACGCTTATGTTTATTAAAAATAAGAACTCAAAACAGTTCTATATGTGACTTAAAAGCACACTGATACATAATAAAGCTACAATGGTTATTTACAGTGATGCCAGTAACGCGTTACTCTAATCTGACGACTTTTCTCCAGTAGTGAGTAATCTAACGCGTTACTCTAATCTGACGACTTTTCTCCAGTAGTGAGTAATCTAACGCGTTACTCTAATCTGATGACTTTTCTCCAGTAGTGAGTAATCTAACGCGTTACTCTAATCTGATGACTTTTCTCCAGTAGCGAGTAATCTAACGCGTTACTCTAATCTGACGACTTTTCTCCAGTAGCGAGTAATCTAACGCGTTACTCTAATCTGACGACTTTTCTCCAGTAGCGAGTAATCTAACGCGTTACTCTAATCTGACGACTTTTCTCCAGTAGCGAGTAATCTAACGCGTTACTCTAATCTGATGACTTTTCTCCAGTAGCGAGTAATCTAACGCGTTACTCTAATCTGACGACTTTTCTCCAGTAGCGAGTAATCTAACGCGTTACTCTAATCTGATGACTTTTCTCCAGTAGTGAGTAATCTAACGCGTTACTCTAATCTGATGACTTTTCTCCAGTAGCGAGTAATCTAACGCGTTACTCTAATCTGATGACTTTTCTCCAGTAGTGAGTAATCTAACGCGTTACTCTAATCTGATGACTTTTCTCCAGTAGCGAGTAATCTAACGCGTTACTCTAATCTGACGACTTTTCTCCAGTAGCGAGTAATCTAACGCGTTACTCTAATCTGACGACTTTTCTCCAGTAGCGAGTAATCTAACGCGTTACTCTAATCTGATGACTTTTCTCCAGTAGCGAGTAATCTAACGCGTTACTCTAATCTGACGACTTTTCTCCAGTAGCGAGTAATCTAATGCGTTACTCTAATCTGATGACTTTTCTCCAGTAGTGAGTAATCTAACGCGTTACTCTAATCTGATGACTTTTCTCCAGTAGCGAGTAATCTAACGCGTTACTCTAATCTGACGACTTTTCTCCAGTAGTGAGTAATCTAACGCGTTACTCTAATCTGACCACTTTTCTCCAGTAGCGAGTAATCTAACGCGTTACTCTAATCTGACGACTTTTCTCCAGTAGTGAGTAATCTAACGCGTTACTCTAATCTGATGACTTTTCTCCAGTAGTGAGTAATCTAACGCGTTACTCTAATCTGACGACTTTTCTCCAGTAGCGAGTAATCTAACGCGTTACTCTAATCTGACGACTTTTCTCCAGTAGCGAGTAATCTAACGCGTTACTCTAATCTGACGACTTTTCTCCAGTAGCGAGTAATCTAACGCGTTACTCTAATCTGACGACTTTTCTCCAGTAGCGAGTAATCTAACGCGTTACTCTAATCTGACGACTTTTCTCCAGTAGCCAGTAATCTAACGCGTTACTCTAATCTGATGACTTTTCTCCAGTAGCCAGTAATCTAACGCGTTACTCTAATCTGACGACTTTTCTCCAGTAGCCAGTAATCTAACGCGTTACTCTAATCTGACGACTTTTCTCCAGTAGCCAGTAATCTAACGCGTTACTCTAATCTGACGACTTTTCTCCAGTAGCGAGTAATCTAACGCGTTACTCTAATCTGACGACTTTTCTCCAGTAGCGAGTAATCTAACGCGTTACTCTAATCTGACGACTTTCCTCCAGTAGCGAGTAATCTAACGCGTTACTCTAATCTGACGACTTTTCTCCAGTAGCGAGTAATCTAACGCGTTACTCTAATCTGACGACTTTTCTCCAGTAGCGAGTAATCTAACGCGTTACTCTAATCTGACGACTTTTCTCCAGTAGCGAGTAATCTAACGAGTTACTCTAATCTGACGACTTTTCTCCAGTAGTGAGTAATCTAACGCGTTACTCTAATCTGACGACTTTTCTCTAGTAGCGAGTGATCTAACGCGTTACAACCAGTAATCAGATTAAAGTAATTTATCCAAGTCACTGTGAGTTACTCTTTTAGTAATTTTCCTTAGTAAAAGATTTTAAAATATATTTTTTGCTTTCTTCTTGAGGTTTTTTTTTTTCTTTTTTTTTTCAGGAAATATTTTTTTAAATACCAATTTAAAGTGTCAGGAGATGCGTTGTTGACATTACTGTTAAAAATGCACTTTCAATAAAGTGACTGAAAAACCTCGTGTCTTTTCTGTGTTGAGGCAGCAGGGGTGCTGTCGGAAACTGATGAATGTAACTTGTAATCTTAGTTACTTTTAAAATCAATTAATCTGTAAAGTTACGAAGTTACTTTTTAAAGGCGTAATCAGATTACGTTTTTCAAAGTAACTGGCAACACTGGTTATTCTGCCAAGAGCACAATAATTAACTCATTTTCTTTTGTCCGTCTGTGTGTATTTGATAGTTTGAATGTGTAACAAGACACAAAACAGAACAGAAGAGATCACACGCTTCTAGGTG
Source organism: Pseudorasbora parva (assembly GCF_024679245.1). NCBI lineage: Eukaryota > Metazoa > Chordata > Actinopteri > Cypriniformes > Gobionidae > Pseudorasbora > Pseudorasbora parva. The sequence continues at coordinate 46,062,419 of NC_090184.1, forward strand.
ACTTGTAGTCACGCTGTCTGACACACAGAAATTGCCCAAGTTGTTTGCCTTTATAACTCTTAACATCTAGCAAGTCACTTCAGTAACCGTAGTTATATCCCCAGTCTATTCTCTGCTATATGCCGACCTAAAACATACACTTTTCACAATGTTGAAGTAGCCTATTAAAATCATTCAGCTGTTGCGATATGCATATTTCGCAGCTGTATGTCTAACAAAAGCTGTTTTTAAAGGAGACGCTCATTGACGTCCATGTGAAGGAGACTCTTGGAGACATTGTGCTGGTGAAACTTGAGAAGGAGAAAGTGTTGTTCAACGATCAGTGGTTCTGTAGATGCATCAGTGTGAAGACACACTCTGGAGAACGCTTCGACTTCCCATGTTATCGCTGGATCGCCAATGAGAAGGAAATGGTTCTTCGAGAGGGCAAGGGTGAGTCCTATCCCTCTGCTCAACAACCAGACCTGAATTAAGCATTTTATTTATTTCTTTTTAGCTTGGCTTTTAATAATGTTAGGACTGATATTTTATTAGATCGATTAGTAACACTTAATACCAACAGACAACCTGTGTTATGGATCAAGGAATTTAACTGATCGTCCTCAGTTTCTGTATGGTACACTCTTAAAAATAAAGGTTCTTAGCCATTAAAAGACTTAGACCCTCATGCCCAAAAGTGTCCACGAAGACCGTGATCCCAAAATGTTTTTTTTATAAATGTTATATCAATGTTCAATAATATAAAAACTATCAATTTATGCGTTGTTGTTGTGTATTTTAATTTATTTACCACTAAAAGTACCATAGTAATGTTATATGTATATGTTTTATATATATGTATATATATATATGTATATGTATACAGTATTGTTCAAAATAATAGCAGTACAATGTGACTAACCAGAATAATCAAGGTTTTTAGTATATTTTTTATTGCTACGTGGCAAACAAGTTACCAGTAGGTTCAGTAGATTGTCAGAAAACAAATGAGACCCAGCATTCATGATATGCACGCTCTTAAGGCTGTGCAATTGGGCAATTAGTTGAAAGGGGTGTGTTCAAAAAAATAGCAGTGTCTACCTTTGACTGTACAAACTCAAAACTATTTTGTACAAACATTTTTTTTTTCTTTTTTCTGGGATTTAGCAATCCTGTGAATCACTAAACTAATATTTAGTTGTATGACCACAGTTTTTTAAAACTGCTTGACATCTGTGTGGCATGGAGTCAACCAACTTGTGGCACCTCTCAGCTGTTATTCCACTCCATGATTCTTTAACAACATTCCACAATTCATTCACATTTCTTGGTTTTGCTTCAGAAACAGCATTTTTGATATCACCCCACAAGTTCTCAATTGGATTAAGGTCTGGAGATTGGGCTGGCCACTCCATAACATTAATTTAGTTGGTTTGGAACCAAGACTTTGCCCGTTTACTAGTGTGTTTTGGGTCATTGTCTTGTTGAAACAACCGTTTCAAGGGCATGTCCTCTTCAGCATAGGGCAACATGACCTCTTCAAGTATTTTAACATATGCAAACTGATCCATGATCCCTGGTATGCGATAAATAGGCCCAACACCATAGTAGGAGAAACATGCCCATATCATGATGCTTGCACCTCCATGCTTCACTGTCTTCACTGTGTACTGTGGCTTGAATTCAGAGTTTGGGGGTCGTCTCACAAACTGGCCCTTGGACCCAAAAAGAACAATTTTACTCTCATCAGTCCACAAAATGTTCCTCCATTTCTCTTTAGGCCAGTTGATGTGTTCTTTGGCAAATTGTAACCTCTTCTGCACATGCCTTTTTTTTAACAGAGGGACTTTGCGGGGGATTCTTGAAAATAGATTAGCTTCACACAGACGTCTTCTAACTGTCACAGTACTTACAGGTAACTCCAGACTGTCTTTGATCATCCTGGAGGCGATCATTGGCTGAGCCTTTGCCATTCTGGTTATTCTTCTATCCATTTTGATGGTTGTCTTCCGTTTTCTTCCACATCTCTCTCTGGTTTTGCTCTCCATTTTAAGGCATTGGAGATCATTTTAGCTGAGCAGCCTATCATTTTTTGCACCTCTTTATAGGTTTTCCCCTCTCTAATCAACGTTTTAATCAAAGTACGCTGTTCTTCTGAACAATGTCTTGAACGACCCATTTTCCTCAGCTTTCAAATGCATGTTCAACAAGTGTTGGCTTCATCCTTAAATAGGGGCCACCTGATTCACACCTGTTTCTTCACAAAATTGATGACCTCAGTGATTGAATGCCACACTGCTATTTTTTTGAACACACCCCTTTCAACTAATTGCCCAATTGCACAGCCTTAAGAGCGTGAATGCTGGGTCTCATTTGTTTTCTGACAATCTACTGAACCTACTGGTAACTTGTTTGCCACGTAGCAATAAAAAAATATACGAAAAACCTTGATTATTCTGGTTAGTCACATTGTACTGCTATTATTTTGAACAAGACTGTATATATATATAATTTTTTTTTATTTATTTTTTTTATTATTAATTTAACTTTAGTAAAAAACTATTCCAGTATGTTCAGACAGCCAAAACGTGACTACTTTGACATCTGGTGACCGATTTTGTTGTAAATTTAAACCCTTTCAGTAGCCACTATATGGCAATAATGGTACCTAATTGCTGAACTTTATAAACCATTGTATTAATGAATTTAACCTCTTAAGTTTTATCACAAGTTAAAATTGTAAATTGGAAAACTAAAACATCTTTGTTTTACAATATACAAATATGCCAAAATGTGCTTAAATGGTTCTTTGGCAGGGTGTCTGGTTCCATGAAGAACCTTTAATATCCAGAGAACCTTTCCATTGCACAAAAGATTCTTTGTAGGGCAAAAAGGTTCTTTAGACTATAAAACTGTTCTTTGGGGAACCAAAAATGGTTCTTCTATGGCATCACTGAAAAGTGAAAACCCATTTTTGGTTCTTCCTGGCGTCTTTATTTTTTTAGAGTGTTATTTTGGTGTGAGGAGAGCCTTGGGGATGGTTTATACCAGTTTGCTGGAAAGCTTTATTTTATGTAAAATTACTTCCTGGAGTGGAAATTTAAGGGCTAGAAGCAAAATCAAGCGGACAAAGATTAATGTAGCCAATAAGACTATCTTGCACTAATAACTAACACTAACTTCGTTTGAAATGTGACACTCTGTAGGGTACCCATAGCAAAAATATCTTTACGAAATCCTTCATACCACCTGCCATTAGTTTATTAAATAATTGACTTGTATTATGAAACTAAGGGTGCTTATTTTAGTAATATTCCTAGTTATCCTATTCATGGTCTTGGTGTAATAAGTGTATATATTTTATGTTTGTACTGGAGCATGTAACTTTTGCATTTTAGGTATGTTTGTTTGCTCGTTATTGTGGTCAATTGTATATGTTCTTGTGAGACTAAATATGAATTTCCATATGTGGCTGATAAGAATAGAAATTGTCACTGTTATTTGTGTGTTGCTTTAGCTCGATTGCCCCAGGATGATAAAACCAGTTTGCTAAAAGAGCACAGGCACTTGGAACTGGAATCCAGACAAAAACTCTTCAGGTTTGATGCCAGAATTACAATCCTGGACACTTAAATCATTTGGTGGTGTAAATGTTGTCTTTAGTTTATTCCAGATGATTGAGTTGGGAGGTTTTGTGCTTTCATTTATAGTTTAAATGCTTACCACACTTATACTGTCTTATACTAAAACTTTGTGCATCACCAAATGTGTACCTAAAAGATTGACTTTGCCTTTTCTTGAAGGTGGAAGGAGTGGCACACTGGTTTCCCCATGAGTATAGATGCCAACTCCGGCACGGACCTTCCTTTGGACGTTCAGTTTGAAACTGCTAAAGCTGTGGACTTCTCTTTGAATTACATTAAAGCGTAGGTTACACAGTTTGACTGCTCGGGAAAATCCCAAATTAAATGGAGAAACAAGTGTATCTTAAAGGGATAGTTCATCCCTAAATGAGCCTGTGATGTTCATCTGCAGGGCGTCTGAGATGTGGGTGTGTGTGTTTCTTCAGGAGAACACAGATGAAGATTTTTAACTCAGCCGTTGCTCGTATAATGCGTGTCAATGGGGTGTATTTCTATGAGAGTAAAAAACACACAGACATACGAATCCATATTAAACCATGAGGCTCGCGGAGACACACTGATGTCTGAAGACACGAAACGATCGCTTTCTGCCAGAAACACAACAGTATCTGTGTTATTTTACCTCATATCAGACGAATCTCATCTAGTGTTCCCAACGCCATTACTTCTGCCGAAGAAGGTCAAAATACCGGCGCAATCATATTTACACAGATTCTTCATTCGACCGATCCGTGTAGGCACTAATGAGGCATCTGTGTAAATATATCCATGGTTGCACCGGTATTTTGACCTCACTCAGCGGAAGTAATGGCGTTGGGAACACTAGAAGATGAGATGGATGGATGGATTCGTATGTCTGTGTGTTTTTTACTCTCATAGAAATACACCCCATTGACACGCATTATACGAGCAACGGCTGAGTTAAACATCTTCATCTGTGTTCTCCTGAAGAAACACACACACCGACATCTCAGACGCCCTGCAGATGAACATCACAGGCTCATTTAGGGCTGAACTATCCCTTTAAACCGAACCAGACATTAAATAATCTGAGCATTCATCTGATCTCTTTCAGGATTGAGAATCTTGGTCTTAACAAACTTAAGAGCTTGTTCCAGGAGTCTTGGAGAGATATCGAAGACTTTCAAGAAGTGTTTATTATAAACAAGAACCCGATGTCAGGTTTGCATTTTCTTCCTTAGTTAAAATGTTTTTCTCTCTAATACTAAAGCCACAATTCTCAATATAACATTGAACCATTCAGTACGGCATTCACGGTTCAAGACGCGCTCGTCTTAATTTATCATTTCTATTTAATGCATATCCCTAAACTCACTGCCAGCGGACTATATTATTTCCCTTTGACAGAATATGTGATGCAGAACTGGGAATCGGACTTCATGTTTGGATATCAGTTCTTAAACGGCTGCAATCCTGTGATGATCAGGAAGTGCATGAATATCCCAGACCAGTTCGCCGTTACGCAGGAGATGGTGAAAGGCTCCCTGGACAGAGGGCTCACACTACGGGAGGAACTACAGGTCAGAAAATACTGACACCACACTAATAAAAACTAGATTAACAGGTTTGTCAAGACAGCTAGACCAGAACATTTTCTAAAAAGTAGTTTAAAAATTACAGTTTTAAAGACAATATGGTTCTATCGGATAACTGACAGTATGGTTCTAGTATGATTTACCATAGTTTACCATGATTCAAACATGATTTACATAGATGGATTAGAAATATAGGATTGGAAGGTGAGTAAGTATCAGTGGATTAGAAATGGTGCATATAATGCTGTCTAAAGAGCCTCTCCCAGTTGGAATTTGACCAGTCTTGGCTCATCTGAACATTCCAGTCAATGGGATTTTTGATCATCATTTTTGGGAAACCCATAAACTGGATTGGTAAGAAAAGATCTAGCTACTCAGGTCATAACGGTGCTCCCAAGCCAACTAAATAATGCGTTATAATTATAGAGCAATCCTGAAAACATTATATTTGAGTAAAGTGTTAAACCCGGAGTAAGCAGTGCAAGTTTGGGAGGCGGATGCAATAGACTGGTTCAATGCTTGGGCATGTAGACAGGAAATTGGCTACAGAAGAGCACAATGTTAACAAACAAAATGTAATGCAAATATTTAAATACAAAACTCTTTGCTTGACTTGGTAATATATAGTTATATCAGCCTAAAACTGTACATCCAGGCAAGCAAATACACCAGAACTAGAGGTGGACGGTCTAAATACACTTTTCACAATGTTAAAGAAGCCTATTAAAATCATTCAGATATTGTGTGCCGTTGCGACATGCATATCACGATAAGTACATTTGTGATATTTTGATATTGTGCTGCCCTAATATAAATAAACTTGCCTTACAGGTTGTGTACAGGCAAATTTCAATCCAAGTTTTTAAATAAACATCCAAATAAAATGTATTACTAAATGAACTGTATCAACTATAATACTGATCTGCCAACATTGTCTCTCTCTGATAAATTAAAATAAGCTGATAACATCACTGTTTACTCCAGAACGACTGTACAGCCCAATCTAATTCTGCTGCAGTATTGTCCTGTTTAACACTGAAGCTGCTCTGACACAATCGGCGCTGGAGAAGAGCGATATACAGCGCCCTCCACAATTATTGGCACCCCTGTTTAAGATGTGGTCGTGGACTTCTAAAAATTCTCCCTTTTTTTTTAAAACAACATAAATGAAAAGTTGGATTTCTCTTTTTACGTTTGGGTTTTAAGTACATTACTTTTGTGATAAAAAAAAAATCACACATTTAGGAAAAAAAAACAACCCTGAAACAATTCCTCTGTAAAATGTAATTTATTTTTTTCTAAATATACTTTTCTGTAGTTGCTAAAGTTGGTTAGGGTATCTAGGAAAGTTTAATTAGTAATTGAGTTCCTGCTTCCCTGGGGTATAAATATGAGGTGACACTGAGGCCTAATTCTCTTACATCTGCCTTTGCCATGTTGACAAATGGGTGTGTCGACCTTCATAAGTCAGGCAATGGCTACAAGAAAATAGCCACTCGCCTTAACGTCCCCGTATCTCTAGTCAGAGGAATCATTATGAAGTTTAAAACAACTAAACAGTGACAAACGGCTGGAAGAGGTCCCAAGGTTATCTTGCCACAACACATAGTGAGGAAGATGGTAAGAGAAGTAAAGAAAAATGTCCTAAGCTCACTGTTACAGAATTGCATCAAAGAGTGGAATCATGGGTCACAAAGTCTCCAAAACAACCATCAGACGCTCTCTACATGCCAGCAAGCTGTTCGGGAGGCATGCAAGGAGAAAACCTTTTCTCATGAACACTCACAAGCGTAAACGTCTGGAGTTTGCTAAGCGGGACTGGGACTTCAACTGGGATCGTGTGCTTTGGTCAGATGAGACTAAGATTGAGCTTTTGGCAACAGACACTCAAAGTGTGTCTGACGTAAAACAAAAGATTAGTATGCCGAAAAGCACCTCATGCCCACCGTGAAGTATGGTGGAGGATCTGTGGCGCTGTGGGCCTGTTTCTCTTCCAAAGGCCCCGGGAACCGTTAGGTTGCATGGCATTATGAATGCTTTGAACTACCAGGACATTTTAAATAAAAACCTGATGGCCTCTGCCAGAAAGCTGAAGATGGGTCATCATCACCAGGATAATGATCCAAAACATGTGGCAAAATCTACACAAAAACGGTTCAGCAGTCACAAACTCAAGGCCCTCCCATGGTCATCTCGTCCCCAGACCTCAACCCAACCGAAAACCTGAGGGGCGAGCTAAAGAATGAGAGACCCAGGACACTATGATCTAGAAAGATTGTGCAAAGAAGAATAGTCAAAGATCCCTCTCTCTGTGTTCTCCAGTCTTGTGACATGTTATCGGAGAAGATTAAATGATCTCTTGTTGGCAAAAGGCGGTGGAACAAAGTATTAACATCAGGGGTGCCAATAATTGTGGGACGCATGACTTCAAGGTTTTTTTCCTTTCCAAATCATTTATTTATTTATTTTTTTACCACCAAAGTAATGTACTTAAATGAAAGGTAGGATTTTTCTCTTTTTTTGCATTTGGGTTCTATGTTGTTTTAAAAAAAAGGAGAATTTTTAGAAGTCCGTGACCACATCTTAAACAGGGGTGCCAATAATTGTGGAGGGCGCTTTAAATAAAGTTGTCTCTCTATTACAGGCAGGAAACGTCTACATCGCAGACTATGGGTTACTGGAGGGAGTGCAAGCCAATGCCACAGACCCGAATACCCCGCAGTATCTGTCGGATCCTTTCTGCCTGCTGTACAAGAACAGCCAGAATGAAATCGTGCCCATCGCCATTCAGGTGCCTGTAGAAATAATCCAGTAAAATATTACTTAAAGGTCCCACACTGCAAACAATGCTTTTCTTACTCAGTATTTTTGTCTTGTTTCTAGTCAAAATATCTAAAAATTCATACAACAAGAAGTATTTACTAGACAAGCAAAAGTAATTGTCTTGTTTTGGGGAAAAATAACTCACTTTTGGGAGAAATAATCTGCCAATGGGGGGAGAAATAATCTCAATTCAAACAGAAAACAAGATTATTTCTCACCCCATTGCAGATTAGTTTAAGCAAAAACTCTCTTCATTTTGAGTTATTTTTTCAAAACACTACGATAACTAACTTGTCTAGTAAATGTTTAGATGTAAAAGTATTTGTCTTGTTTCTAGTCAAAATATCTAAATTTTAGTAGAAAAAACAAAAATGCATTTTTTACAGTGCATGGCATAATTTTCATTTTGAGGTTTTTCAACATTAATATGAGTTCCCCTTAGCCTGAATATTGTCCCCAAGTGGCTTTAAATGTTGACCGGTATTAAAGGAGTTCTGGCTCTTTCTGCCATTGAGAAAATGAGCTCCGCTGAGCTGATCGTAAATGCACCTGTTATGACGTTATAACAGGAACGGCTTCCTCCCCTTCTAAAAAAAAATATCCATGACATTGGGACCTTTAAAAGTAAAAATGCTTGAACTACATGTTGGGTTTTTTCCAAATATTTTTTTTTTGCGTTGATCTCTGAAACAGCTCAGCCGTCAGACTCCTGCTGGTGAAGCGAACCCCGTCTTTCTCCCAAATGATAATCGGTACGACTGGATGCTAGCCAAGATGTGGGTGAAGTCCTCCGACTTCAATATACACCAGCTGGTCACACACCTGCTCAGGACACATCTGACCTCTGAGGTGTTCGCTATAGCCATGTACAGACAGCTGGCTGCCGTCCATCCTGTATACAAGGTAATCAATCAATCAATCAACTTTATTTATATAGCGCTTTTACAATCACGATTGTGTCAGAGCAGCTTCACAGTGTCAAACAGGATAATAATGCGACAAAATTAGATTTGGCTGTACAGTCGTACTGGAGTAAACAGTGATGTTATCAGCTTATTTTAATTTATCATATAGCGACAATGTTGGCAGATCAGTATTATAGTTTATAGAATTAAATAAGACCTAATTCATACATTTTATTTGTATAATAAGTCAAACTCCATCGGGGCATGATGGAGAAAAATAAACCTTGGGAGAAACCAGACTCAGTCGGGGTGCCAGTTCTCCTCTGGCCTATTAACACACCGTGTAAGATTATTATTCTGGCAACCTTACAGGTCGGAAATCATATTAGATCGGAATATTCAAAATTTCAGGGTATCACGGAAGAGACGGATTTATTTAGGATGGGGCGTCAATTACACAAGAGTATGAATACATGAAAGATCGGAATTATTGCGCCGAAGACGGTAAGCATCCTTTAATGTTTCACTGCGATGAGCTTTAATGTAGTTGTTCAGATTCAGGGATGCACCGACACGTATCGGCCGTCAATATTTGATCAGTTCACAACCATCGGCTATAGCATGAAGGCCGATATAACACTGATGTGCACTGCAAAAAATGCTCTTACTCAGATATTGAGACTAGAAACAAGACAAAATAACTAAATTCTTAGATCAAGATGCATTTACTAGATAAGAGATCTTTTCCTTGTTTTGTTGAAAATCAAATCTAAATGAAGTGAGTTTTTGCTTAAAACAGGCAAAATGATCTGCCAATGGGGTGAGAGAAATAATCTCATTTCTGATTGAATTCTTGTTTTCAAACAGAAATGATTATTTTTCTCACCCCATTGGCAGATCATTTTGCCTGTTTTAAGCAAAAACTCGCTTCATTTAATTTTTTCCCAGAAAAATATCTTATGCCATTACTTATCTAGTAAATCTTGATTTAAGAATATTTGGACTGGAAGAGCACTTCTGCAGTGTATTAATGAACTGAGTGAAGAGCAATGAGCTGTGCTGTATAATCCAAGATTATACTGTAATATTCCTGCTGCGTTTTAATGTTAATCAAACAACAAAAGACCAAAACAAAATTGACTAAATTAACTTTTTCTTTTCTTGACGCGGACACTGACGAAATCTAGTCATAAAAACGGGATTTACTGCATGGCATGCCACAGAATTTGTCAGATTTGATTAACAAATAAAATGTAAATCAGTACCTTTTAGTCAAATTGGTTTGTAAATACTAGTGTCTGTGAATATTAGGCTGCAAAAATCTAAAGTAATCGTGACCGGGTTATTTTTGTACAGAAGAGCTAGGTCTAAATGTAATATGCATTTAATGTATGCAGTGAAGAGTAGTGTTCTGCAACATTAAACCTACTTAAAAAGTGTTTTTTTTTTTACATGTATAACTTATGTTGGCCTGATATGATGAATGTTAAATGGATCCAGTCCATGTTTAAAGTTATTTGATAATGCAGCAACAAACTAGCTACAAGTAAGGTTGTTTTTTTTTTTTTTTTTTTTTTTTTTTTTTTTTTTACTTATTAAACTCATGATCCAAACACTTATTACAAAATTTCAAATAAGAGGACAAGTGACATCGGAATCGGCCAATAATTGTTTGTTAAAATCGGTTTTGGCCCCCAAAAAATCCTACTGGTTCATCCCTACTAAGACTGCCAAAGAAAAGTGTTTTGATGGATATTGAGTACCAATGAAGGGCTGCCGGCTCTGAGAAGAGGAACCAGATGTTGACCCAATGAGGTGTGACCGAGCCTGTATTACAGACGTCCTTTTATACTCGCAGACTGTCGAAGGCCAATGATATTGGTGTGTTGGTCACACGTGCTTCAGACACCGGTCACACTAGCATTAACACCATTAAGAATCAAATTCCCTTTTGAAACTAGATCTGAAAAGGCATTTCAAAGTTATTCCATAACTCATTTTCCTGTTTCTGGATGTCTAACTTCTAATTGGCTGAGTGTTTAAAGCAGTTGTAAAATGACTAACCGTACACACATGACTGCACGTTCTGTATCAATGCAGAAAACTGCTTGGCAACTAAGGGTGGAACTGTACCCGTTTTTTTTTATATAATATAGTCAATCTATAGGCATATGCAAATGCACATATATTCTACTTAACCTGTTAGTGATGTCATTTATGTAATGTAGCCTCAGCCTGTTTAAATAAATCTGTCATGATTTGACAGCCGTGTATATGATTTTCAACATAGTTGTGATCTGTTGGTAACCTTAATATGACAGTGTCGCCGAAGTCGACTCCATATATTTGCAGCACTAGGTAACTTTTCAACCTTCATAATATATTTTCAAGACTCTTGTGATGATACATCGACTTACAATAGGTTGAATGACACGTCTGCCGTAGCCTGATGGGGTCTGTATCGTTTTTAATCGTACTTTTAAACTTCGGGTTTCGGGTAGTAACCCGAGAACAAAAAGAACTACAAAATTCGACTGCTTTACGGCACATACGTCACTTCCACCAACACACACACTTCCTTACATTCAGACGTGCGAGCCCAACTTTGTTCGTCAGATAATAGTCATGTCCGAAGCAGCACAGACAAATAAGAGGGGTTAAATAAATAAATTGTAATAAATAAAAGGTTTTGTTGGAGGAAAGCAATAAGAGGAAAAGTGCTGTGATTAAAGGCCGGACGAGGATCATCATGTGACCAGCGTTTGCTCGTCGGCGTGAGCTGAAGGAGGCGTGCCCGACCGATGCTGTCCTGCTTGTTACGGTGATTACCGACCACTCAAACATTGAACTGAAGTATCATATAGATTCTGGAAAACGCTAACCAATAGACTACTATAATGACGCTGGCTTGTAGATGTGAGCATCGCGATTATTTGGTGTTTGAAAAAAATAAAACCCATGAAATAATATTCATATGACATGCTGAAGCATAAGCCACTGACTGTACCTTATGCTTCTATATGGTATTCTTTTTTTTCTCATGCATTTGTTACCACTTTTTAATTAATTTCTATGTAAAGCACTTTGAATTGCCATTGGGTATGAAATGTGCTATACAAATAAACTTGCCTTGCCTTGCCTACCTGTGATGAAGACATTTCACACGCGCCGCCAGAAGAACACCTGCATGTGAACTCCTCCTGCAGTGTTCAGGGGAACTGTTAGTGCTGCACCGACCCGCGGGACGCTTTTATGAAGTTATTTGGCCCGCACCGCACCACTGTATATATTTTTACAACCCGCCGCGCACCCGCGACCATTAAATAGACATACGGGGTCCGCGGGTTATGAGACAACCCGCGCATCACTAGTTCAGGGCTGTCATGTCAGCAAACGCACGCGCGATGGCGTCCCCTGATGTAGGATGAGAGCTTACGACAGTAGTGGAGGACATTATTTTTTCCAAACTGTAGGGGGACCCCGAGAGCAAAAGTAGCCAAGTGCTGCTTTAAGAAACTGGTTAACTGAAAATAAAAAAAATTAAATTATAACACTGTTAACCAATAAAAATAAAAAAAAGCCAATTTTGTAAAACTGCTGTACCAAACTGTGACTTAAACTAAGGTACGTACCACACGTTTGATTAATAAGTTCTTATTGAACACTGGTGTGCTGTGCCTTTTTGCTTTTATAGCAATAGCAATATGATTGTGTCCACATATGGCTGTCCACATAAAGGTGGATTTTATTCTAAAACAGTGTGTGGTCTAGAGTGGCTTATTGAATGCCTTTGTCTGTCTTACAGTTACTGATTCCTCATGTCCGCTTCACCATTGCCATCAACACTGCGGCTCGTGAAAAACTCATCTGTGAAAATGGGATCTTTGATAAGGTATCTGAACAAACTGGTCCCTTCAAGGGAACTGGGTTTCTTTTCATGTTTGTCCCTTGTTCATTCACAGGACTTCTGACCGAGGTCTGAGCCATACAGTCTTAACCCGTCTTTGTGACTTGACAGGGCTCGACATTAACTCTTGTCCGTGAGAATTTTAAAATGCCAATAACAAAAAATAACTAGCGAATCACCAAATGCAGAATCATTCTTGCACTTAATTTAGAGTAAGTGGCGATGGATAGTGGATAATAGTGTAATATATAATGAACTGAAGGTGGCGCTGTTGATGCTCTGCAGCCTCTTGGAGATCTCACAGCACATGAGAAACTGAGAAACTGAGCTAAACATTCAACATGTGACATTTTTTAGTTATAATATGATACAGTTAAACATCACACAACCAAGAGTGTTTTCCTGAAGACCATCACGACTGAATGACACTTTCATATGACAGCTCCATAAACAATTAAGTCACTTGCATTTAGATTTAATATTGACTGTTTGTTCTATTTCAGCAGCGAAAATGGATCACAGCAGAACAAGAATGCATCTGTTACTGAATGATTCAACTGTTTGAATGAATCGACCCAGTGGGTGCGTTTACATGCATGTGAAGCTGATTATGCCCAATAAGCCGACAATGGACATGGTCATGTAAATGCGGTAACCCGTTTTCTTTTATTGGAGTAATGTCATAAACGGCGTAAGCATAACCCGGTTGGAACAGGTAGTTTTTTTTTTCCTCTTACCTCGATTTCTCACTGCATGTAAACACATTAACCTGCTTATTGAAGTGCAAAACGCAAACTTAGAGCAGATTTAAACGCATCCAGACAGAGTGAGCTGGCGTTTTGCATTCAATAAGGACATAAATCACAAACGCAGACTCGTTTAAGACCCAGAAAATTGTAAAGAGGTGTTCTCTTTTCTCATGCAGCAGAAGCTAACAGGGAACGTTCTCAGAACATTGGCTAACGTTCTCTCAAATGTATCAAAAAACGTTCTTGCAGTAACGTTATTAGACCGTTGTGCCAACGTTATTTGCTATTGAATAACGTTTTATAAACGTTAGCTATAAAACGTTGTATTCTTACATTGTTAGTGGAACGTTTTAAAAACGCTACTACATTAAAAAAGTATTAGTCATTACAAATTAGTCATACAGCTTTTTTCTCAAACTTCAGATACATCATTTGTATATCCAGAGACGACTTAATGACACTTAAATGCTATTTTTGTGTATATTTATTTTTTTACAATCAGAAGAAAAATCTAATAAAATAATTATGTATTTAATATAAATAAGTCAATTATAAAAGTGGTTTTCTTTTTTTTAAGAAAGAATAAGATGTCAATAAACAAAAGCAAGTACTTTAAAGGAGAAAACAGGAGTGTTTTATTTGATCATACTCCACACCCTTATAAGAACGTTATTTAACATTCTTAGAACCTAATGAGAACGTTAATACAACGTTCCACTAACCGGACATTTTAACATTCCTAGAACATTAAAAAACGTTTTTGTAACTTAATGGGAACGTTAGGGAAACGTTCTTAGAACCTGAAACTGTTAGCTGGGGAAGAGGGTCAGTCAAAACGCTGCATAAGGGATAATATGAGCCGTAAATCTCCCGCTGACACGGTGCACGCTTTATTTAACATCACAACGGATGTAACATTGGAAAAACTCATCGTGAGAGATACGGACCCTATTATTTTTGACAGCACTACAAAGAAATAACCCGGTTTATAAATAGTCATGTAAACGCGGTTTACTTGCGTTGTCCGTTTACTGGTTTGCATGTAAACGGGGAAAACTGGTTATTTCAATAAGCTTATTTATTTTTTTGTGGAGTTATCAGCTACTGGTGTGCATGTAACCGCGCCCATTGACTCACTCGTTATGACTCACCTGCTGCCCCCTACTGGCGGTTTAGTTTCATGTTTAAACACTCTCACATTTCTTATTTGTCTATTCAAAAATACAAATCTCATAACATTATTTAATGCAGGTGTAATTTATTTATTTTTTATTGGTAACGGCCCTATAGTGTCTTATTTTAAATAAATATATAGATCAAGTTTAAGAATATAATATGAAACCTGAGGCATAGCCTATATTTAATAAAATTAGGGGGAAAATGCCCTTTACAAAGGTAAAACATAATCACAAATATGCAGATTTAAATATACCAAAGCTGACTGATCACTGGTGAGAATATTGCTTCAGAATAAACACAAAATAAATTTAAAAATAACTCCTTTTTTTTTTCCCGGACAAGTGAATGACCGATTTATTTGTCCAAGCACATGAACATGTTAAAGGTCGAGCCCTGATTAATATTGTCATCTAGCTGTAGGCTCTGGCTTCTGTTTTGGAGACTTCACTGCACTTCTTTAAAGAAGCGTCTACAAAATGTAGTCCGAGCCTCAGATTGTGTCCTTGTGTTTCAAAGGCGAATAGCACTGGTGGAACTGCAATTGTGGAAGTGATTCAAAAGGCCATGAAGACTTTAACCTATAAGTCCCTGTGCTTCCCTGAGGCCGTGAGAGCTCGAGGCGTGGAAGATCTGCCCAACTACTACTACAGAGACGATGGCATGATGGTCTGGGAGGCCGTGAAAAGGTACTTTATAAAAACATAAGTTACAGATGTTCAAATTACTCACTGTTTAATTTGTATCCTGGTTTTAGGGTCATGGTTTGTGCTTGTATACAAAAATTGTCATTATTACAGTACCAGTTGTGGTGCTCAGGGTGGGGCCGAGAGCAATGGGAACAGAACAAGTCTGAGAATAAAATGCTTTTCTATTAGTATTAGTTTTTTTATGTATAAATATACAAAAATGCTTAAATCAAGATGCATTTTCTATAGAAGAAAAGTGATAAGATATATTCTTGAACTAAATGAGAGAGAGATACCGATAGATTACTGCTTTCACCTCTATATACCTGTTGATTAAACTTGCATATTACGGACCAGGTGCTGTTGCCATGGGTCTTTTTTTTTCACTGATCTGTATTATAGATGCATCGTCAGATTTGAGATGAACTGTGGTGCAAATGTATATTTCTTTTTTAACACATCCCTAGATCTAATGCTAATGGTGAGAATGGAAAAACAAAAAACGAATTGATAAAGTATTTGACACCAAGATTTAAGCTGATTCCTCATTTAACTTGATCGTCCTCCAGTTTTGTTTCTGATGTGGTGAAGATCTGCTATGGCAGTGATGAGACCGTTCAGGAAGACGAGGAGATTCAAGCATTTGTTCAGGATGTTTGCTTCTCTGGTCTGAAGAATTGTGGTGAGTACATGTTCGTTTAACTAAAATCTAGATGTAAGTGTGAATGGGTTATCCCTCCCTGACCTTGAGGGAGGATCCCCTAATTCCAACAGTATTTTATTTCAACTAACTTTTCATCTTTAAATTACATAAAGTAAAATGTCTCAACGAAAAGGGGAAAGAATTGCGTTAGTCCTGTTTACAGCGAGATGACGTTTAGGTGATGGTTAAAGTACAGACTTGTTTATTATTGGCATTTTGTCTGTTCTTGTTTGAGTTTTGTATAGGAGGAACGTATTTTTTTTTATATTTAACCTTTATTTTACCAGGAAAGTCCCATTGAGTTACAATAACTCTTCTCCCAGGGAGTCCTGGCCAAGGCTAGCGGCCAAAAGTTTCCAGAAAAAAATAAAATAAACAAAAAAGACAAGACATAAATTACACAATACACAATACATAATGCACAATACATCACTGATCTCATGCACTACACAACAAGTCATTATACTTAACCTTTAAGAACCACACAAACATACAAGTGTTGTTAAGAGGCACCTAATTAAAACAAGTGCACTGTTCAGTCAGAGATGACTTTAAAAGATGTTTAAAAATATTTATAGATGGAAGTGATTCTAGATTTAAGGTGTTTTGAAGTTCATTCCAGATATATGGGGCATATGATGAGTGCTTTTTTACCAAGGTCTGTTCTTGTTGATGGAATAGTTAATAATATTTTCTTTGACGACCTTGTCCTGTAAACACTATTTTGGTAAATCAGCAAATTAGAAATATAGGTGGGTAATTTACCCATTAATGCTTTAGCAATAAAAAACAATAAATGGAATTTCCTTCTAAGGGAGAGGGAGGACCACTGTACAGTTTCATACAGAATGCAGTGGTGAGTCCTAGCTGCAGCACCTGTAATGAAACATAAGGCTGAGTGGTATAAAACATCTAGTTTTTTTTAATAAAAATGAGGTAGAGTGCATATAAATTAGGTCACCATAATCTAAAACTGATAGAAATGTGCTCTGCACCAACCTTTTCCTTGCGGAGTAAGGAAAGCACTTCTTTAATCTAAAATAAAAACCTAATTTTGGTCTGAGTTTTGTTAAAAGGCTCTCAATATGGACCGCAAAAGATAATTTATCATCCAACCAAATACCTAGGTATTTGTAGGAAGTTACTCTCTCTATTGGAGTACCACTTTGTGTTAAGATAGTGAAATCGATAATAGAATGTGAACGTGAAAACACCATTAATTTTTTTTTTTTTGCATTTAATACCAACTTTAATCCTACCAACACTTTTTGTACCTCACTAAAAGCAGACTGTAAATTATAAATTGCTTCCTTCAATGACAAAGCAGTGGTATACAAAATAGTATCATCTGCATACAAATGAGCCTTTGCTTGATTTAGATTCACACCTAAATTATTTATATAAATAGAAAATAAAATAGGACCCAAAACTGATCCTTGGGGTACACCCATTTTTACTTCTAGCAATGATGAGGTAGAGTTATCTAATGCCACACACTGAGTTCGACCACTCAGGTAATTTAAAAACCAATTTAGCACAATGTTACTAAAACCTATATTATGCAATCTTTGCAGCAGAATATGATGGTCAACAGTGTCAAATGCTTTAGATAAGTCAATAAATAAAGCAGCACAAGACTTTTTATCATCCAAAGCATTAACAATATCATTTGTGACATAGGAATGTTTGTATATGTTTTGGGAGGAATGTAAATGAAACAGCATAATATTGCATCTTATTGTTTTAAATAGCACTTAATAACAGGATGCACTGTTTTGAAAAAAAAGAGGGGTCTGAGAATGCTGCTGGTTAAAATGGCGTCTTAAAGATGCTCAATAAGGTGCAAACAGAATAGTGACACCAAAATGAGTTAAACAGTAAGTCTGGCATCACACCGAACGCTATTACTATAGCGAACGTCACATTAAACCATTTAACATTAGTTAAATTAATAACTTGATGCACACAGCAGTACACAAATTATAGCGACCACGAAAGGTCTTCAACGTGTTCAATCTGGACCATTATAACCGTAAAGGTGGATCCGCTATAAGGCACACCATCAGTTAGTTGCTCCTATACTGCCACCTGTTGGCGCAGTTGTGTAGCGTATGTCATGATTACGAGTTAATATTTAATAGATAAGACAGAAAATGTATTGTCCATGGCCGTTCAAGGCTTCCGTATGGGTTTTGTTGTGGAGGCACACCGGCAGACAGAGGCGAGGCACAAATAAAAGTACATGCGCATACATATACATACGTATACGTGCACACACTTATACATATGTATGAGTGTCTGTTTGTGAGTATATATATGGGTGTGTGTGCATATGCGCACAATCAGCCCATACATGCGACTCTCTCTCAATAGAAGGTTTAAATGTAAGTTGCTTCTAAAAATGAGTGCGTACGTGAGGTAAACACGTAGCCAATGTTCACAGAGTTCCCGGATTCCCTGAAAACTCAGGAGCAGTTGGTCGAGTTCCTGACTGTTGTGATTTTCACGGCTTCAGCTCAACACGCTGCAGTCAACTTTGGACAGGTGAGATCACACACTTTTCAGGATGAGTTAAACCATAGACTGTAAAAAAATAATATATGGACGTAGTGTCCCTGATGTCACCCATGGGATTCTGATGAGCCGTTCTGAACATAGACTGTAAAAAAAGAGGAAACGGTGACTCTATAGACTTCAATGGCAAAAAGTGAAGTTCATTAGCGTTTACTTCCTGATGACTGAGCTTGTCGTAGATGTGACGTGACCAACCTGTCTGGCAGCTGGAAGTCTTCTAGTAGTTGTGGAAAGTGCAATCTGAATCATGTTGGTGAAATATTTTGTCCCTTTGCTTTTGGCTCATTATGGGCTTCTCTCCATTCTTCTCCCTTGACTTTATTGGACTTGTCTCCTCGACTGCCTCATACTGTAGATTGCCTGCCAGCGTCTCCTCAGGTCTATACGGTAACTTCTCTACTGATGCGACAGTCGCGTTGTTTATGAAGCAATCGTTAGCCTATTTACAAAAAACGTCTTCTACGGGGCGATAGTGTAAGATGCAAGGTAATGGAGCCTTTTGTATATTGTTGTTTCTTTAGGAAGATGGCAAATGGAGTCTTTAAACGCCTCGGATGTAAAGTGATTCGATATCAAAGTGATGCAAAAATGAATGGGAGTCAATGGGATGCTAACAGCAGGTGATGGCTTGGTTGGCAATGGCCGCCCCTATGGGTGGTGCTTTCCTTTGCATTCTGGGGGCTGGATTACCCCTTTGGTTCTGAAGTGTAAATTAGAGATGAGCCGTCGCCATCTTGGCAACGCATCATCGCGAGTCACTCCGGGATAACAGGAAATGGGCAAAGAGGTGGGACGTGGGCGGAGCTTGGGTAACGCAATGACTATCAGACAGCAGAGAAACGGCTATCCACCTGTCACTCAGTGGCCACGCCCTTAATTATGCAGAACTTTAAGGCTTTATATAACGTAAACGAATGAGTTATATAAACATTCACCTCCTCACAGTCGTCATGAAGGGCAATATTAGCCGTATAGACCAAAACCACAATTTGTCCCAGACTGTAAACATGTTTTATTCTGCTTTAAAGTTGGCCATTTTAACATGAGCTCAATGAGATTCTGCTCCTTCTGGAGCCGCTCTAGTGGCCAGTGGAGGAATTGCAGTTTACATTACTTCAGTATCGGCTTCAAGAGACCGCAGGAGGAGCCGCTGGTTATAAACATGGGCTGATATCTGTCTGTCCTGTTTCAGTACGACTGGTTCGCCTGGATCCCAAACAGCCCTTCCACCATGAGGAAGCCTCCTCCAGCACAGAAGGGCCAGGTGGACGTGAAGCTCATCATGGAGAGTCTGCCGGACCGCGGACGGTCATCTTGGCATCTCGGAGCCATCTGGGCCCTCAGTCAGTTCCAGGACAAAGAGGTTTGATGACTAAACGCTCTTTCATACTAGATGTGTTTGTTTGTTTGTTTTTTGATCACGTGTGTAATGGCTGCTTCCACACAGGGCCGTACCCAGGATTTTCTAAATACCGAGGTCCAAATATGAATTTGAGGGTTTGAAAAAAAAAAAAAAAATTCCCTCCTTTACATCTGCATTTTAAGACATAAGAAAATCAAAGAATCAGCTAACTGTAGCTTTTAAACCATGTCAGTGTGGAGTATAAATTATTTTAAGAAGACAACAGATTTTTATAAATGAGAATCTGGTTAAATGTTGCAAAAAAATGACTCCAAATTAGAAACTCAGAAAATCAGTTTTGTTGTTCAATTGAGCCAAAGACGACAGATGTGTCACTCCGTATTTGAAAACCTAGCTAAAGTTATTTTTTGTGATTTACATTATGTAAAGAACATTATTTGAACATATAACCTTGATATATTTAATGTTGAATGAGTAAGATCATGTCAAAGATAGAAATCAATGTGAAAATATAACCAATGAGTGAAATCAAAATTTGATGCTCCTAATCTCAATATTAGATGATGAGACTTTAACATTGTGTAGCAGTTAGGAATATATTGTCGGCTAATGCTTTCTCTATTCTGAGCACAGTGGGCTACCTGCTCTTTCTGTCTCATCGCCATCTTCTCTTTCTTTTTCCCCAGTCTCCTTCTCTTGCCCTGTATCTTTTCTCTTTTCAAAGCTGAGCTTTGTTTTTACCGATTCAGATGAAAATGAAAAGACTGCTTCAAACAAAGTTGTAAATGTAAATTTACTGAAGGCTTCCAAGAAAACCAGGTCAAGAAAACGTTATTAGTTTTCATCCCTGATTATTAAGCGCTCTAGCGGTGTTGTGATGTCAAACATAAGTCGTTGTTCGACGCGCCGGTTGGTGGTTGTGGCATTTGTCCCGCCTCTCCTCCACTGTGATTGGACATTGATGTTCAGCCAAAGTTGAACTGTGGATGCTCAACGCGTAAAAATGGACAAGCTGCCAGCTGTGGGCGCTATTGAAAAGTGCGGCGCATCCATTGGAAACGATTGAAAACATACGCCGGACGAGGCGAGAACCTGTTTGTACACGCCGCCTTAATAGGCTTTTATTTTGCAACTTCTATTATGTACACCTCGGAGAATTACCAAGGTCTGGACCTCTGGGACCTCAATGGTGGGTACGGCCCTGCTTCCACACCAAACGCGACTCTGCTAGAATTAAAACAAACCTTTACTGCAGTTTTTTTTTGCTGCAGCAGTGACAGAAACGTAGCCTAGAAATCTAGACGCCCCCTAGCGGCAGCAAATCGAATCTGCTGTGAGTGTCGTCTAGCAACTCTCAATACACTTCTGAGCTGTAATCGCCAAACTCTGGTTTGGCCAATCACATCGTGTATAGTCGGTGGGCGGGGCTTAACATAATGTAGCCTGAGTTGTGCTTCTAGTAAACACAGAAGCTGGCATTGACAGAAATGAGAGCGTTAGGGGGAGATGTGCGGGAGGATTTTTCCACCGTGACTTTTTACTGCGCCGAGTCGAAGTACTCTCAGAAGTGCTATTCCGCCATACATTATAGTTCTTTTTAATCCACTTAGAAAAGCGACATGTTTTATTTTATGTCCCCTTACTTGATCGTTCAGCTGTTGGTGTAACTGTATTTAAATAGGGAACACGTGGAGGTGTTTGGTGGCTTCTAACTTGATCTCTGTTTGGTACCATAGTGAATGAACTGGGCTTAGGGAGCTAAGCTAAATGCTATCAGATCGTCACCGCACGTCAGATTAAGAGAGCACACTGAGACGAGAGAGGTGTGTGTCAACTCGTTTTAGTTAGGGGAATAACAGTTTAATATAAAGCGGTGAAGTATCCCTTTAAGACTGGGTGCACCCTAAACCAGTGACTCTCGTCTTCACTGAATGAAGTGTTCATGTTTTCTCAGTTCTCAAATGTTGTGTAATGTTGGCGCTCTGTCGCAAATTCATATCACAGCTGATGTGAAAATATTTGCTTCACTCTTTCTTTACGTGTCCGGTGTGAAAGGGCCTTAATTCTTCCAAACTAGTTTGCATAAACTTGCTTCCTACAAATGAGTTTTGAATGACTTGTGCCAATCTTCTCCAGCTGTTTTTAGGCCAGTATCCAGATGTGTACTTCACCGAACAACCGGTCGTGGAAGCGGCTGAGGCTTTCCACCAGAGATTAGCTGAAGTGACCAACATCATCAAGAGCCGAAATGAAAATCTGAACGTGCCGTATTGGTATCTGTCTCCAGAGCGAATCCCCAACAGTGTGGCCATCTGAGAGAACATCAGTGGACCTTTACAAACCCTGTGGGAAGAGGCAGAGAAACTCAACGGGGCTATTTCACAACATCAGACAATCAAAGGAATTTCTACAGTAACTCTAATGATTTATCTGCTGGCATAAATAAATAAACGTGCAGTAAAAATGTACGTGTCTTTTTATGTCTCAAAAGCTCAAAGGAAAGTTGATTCCTCAATTCATCACCCCTTTAAATACTTAAAAATACTAAGTAAGAAAAGCATTTTTTGCAGTCTACAAAATTAATTTTGTCTTTTGGGAAAGTGTAACTCAAAATGAAGAGAGTTTTTGCTTAAAATAAGATAAATAATCTGCCAATGGGGTGAGAAAAATAATCTTAATTCAAACAGAAAACAAGATTATTTTTCTCACCCCATTGGCAGATTATTTATCTTATTTTAAGCAAAAACTCTCTTCATTTTGAGTTATTTTTCCCCAAAACAAGACAATTACTTTTGCTTGTCTAGTAAATACTTCTTGTTTTAAGAAATTTTAGATGTTTGCAAAAAAAGAAATAAACAGCTTTTCTTATTTAGTGTTTTTGTCTTGTTCCTACTCCAGTGCGAACACAAATTATACCAGTATACAACCCTTTTTTACAACACAATGTCAGTTTTTAATGTAAAAGTTGAATATTGAGGAAAAGCAGCACATGTCACTTTACTATTAGCTATTCTAACATTTGCAAAATATAATGCAAAGTGATGATAAATTTCTAATCTTTTGGCATATGCATCTAGATATGTGACTATAGCGTTTTACACTGCAAAAAAATGCTCCTCTTACTCAGTATTTTTGTCTTGTTTCTAGTCTAAATATACAAAAATTATTACATTAAGAAACATTTACTAGACAAGCAAAAGTAATTGTCTTGTTTTGGGAAAAAATAACTTTTCTCACCCCATTGGCAGATTATTTATCTTATTTTAAGCAAAAACTCTCTTCATTTGGAGTTATTTTCCCCAAAACAAGACAATTATTTTTGCTTGTCTAGTAAATACTTCTTGTTTTAATAATTTTTAGATGTTTGGACTAGAAACAAGACAAAAATACTGAGTAAGAAAAGCATTTTTTGCAGTGCATCTTTAGTCCCCCAAATGTAGGCTAGGGTGTTATGTCGTCATCTTTTGCCCTCTGTGAGTTTTGGTTCAGCTTCGAGTCTGCATAAGTCAGCAGATCACTGATTAACTTTGAGTTTGTGTGTGTGTGTGTGTGTGTGTGTGTGTGTCAGAAGCTGGTCCAGCTGAGCAGAAGCTCTGATCCTAATGGAGAAACTTTTGGCTTCTGAAGACTCGATGCTTCGGAGCGATGCAGGCCGACCCCTGTGCTCCGTCTCTCCACATCAGCAGATGAACGAGTGTGTGTCGCCACGGTACGAGCGGTTCTTACTCAGTATTTTTGTCTTGTTTCTAGTCCAAACATCTAAAAATTCTTAAAACAAGAAGTATCTACTAGACAAGCAAATGTAATTGTCTTGTTTTGGGAAAAATAACTCAAAATTAAGAGTTTTTTTTTAAAATAAGAGAAATAATCTGCCAATGGGGTGAGAGAAATAATCTTAATTCAAACAGAAAACAAGATTATTTCTCTCACCCCATTGGCAGATTATTTATCTTATTTTAAAAAAAAACTCTTAATTTTGAGTTATTTTCCCCCAAAACAAGACAATTACTTTTGCTTGACTATAGTAAATGTTTCTTAATGTAATTTTTAGATATTTGACTAGAAACAAGACAAAAATACTGAGTAAGAAAAGCATTTTTTTGCAGTGTATGCGTCTTCTCTCTCTAATCTGTTTGTTTCACAGAAAGATGCTCGATCGTAACATTACGCTGATGCATGATGATGTTTTGTCTTCTGAATCCAAGTTCAGTTTTAAATATTCATATTTGCTGTTATTGTGAAATGCATGGATAATGGGACAGAACACAGTTTGTTGACTTTGTGAGCAGAAGGACTTTGTCTTGTGTGTGTGTGTGTGTGTGTGTGTGTGTATTGGCAAACACTGAACCAGACAGACAACAGAAGAATCAACACACACACACACACACACACACGTTTGTTTGTGTGAAATGTGAGGGCATTCCATAGGTGTAATGGTTTTATACTGTACAAACCGCATTTTGTATTTAACAATTTAGTTATTTCGTTTTATCTTGCTTTTTAAATAAATCAAGTTTATTTTGTTGTATAAAATTTATTTTTATTAATCATTTAGTTTTTTTATATAATTTGTTGTAAAAAAAAGTTTAGTTTTTATTTAAATCAAATGTTTAGTTATTTATTTTAATTAGTATATTTAATATAATGTATTTTCGATTTAACTTATTTTTTTGTAATTTATTTGAATCTACTGTATTAATTTATTTCATCATATTTTTTATTTAATGTATTTATTATTTTACATTAAAAATATATATTTTTAAAATTAATAATACAGTAAATTAAAATAAATCAACTAAATATGAAATGCATTAAATAAAAAATATTGAAATAATTTATTTTAATCTACTGTATTATTTATTTATTTTAAAACATAATTTTACTTTAATCAAATGTATTAGTTTAATCTTATTTTTTTATAATATTTTTTTTTAACTGCTTTTCTTTAGACTTTGCCACACACAGAAAACCCTAATAATTTGATTTAACTCAATTCATTTGAGTAATGGAGTCTCCCAAAACTTGTATCACTACTTAAATCGTTAAGTTCACCGATCTGGGTACACCAGAGGTTCAGTACACCATGCTAGGTTCAACCAATCAAAACTTCCCCAAGGGTCCCAGCATGCATTGCGGCATGAATAAATTATGCATCTAAATTGTCATTTTCTTTGATTCTTACGGTTTACTTTTGCTGTTTTATTCTGATGTTTTTGTAGCTTGTTTTATGTTCAGCGTTTATCTGTTTATCAGAATTTTTTTTTTGTTTGTTGATTGTCACCATTGTAGAGATTCTTCGGCCGATTCTTGGTGTGTGTGGGTCTGACTAATGTCCTAGATTTAAACTTTGTGCACATAATAAATAAATATATTGTTCAATTCCCACAGCAGAGAAGGATCTCATGGCTATTATTATTAATATTTTAAAACTATTATAAACCACTTTGACAACTAGAGTATTAGACTCTGCGTGATATCAGGGGTTCTGTCAGTACATTATGATGTTAACATTATCATTTATAAATTAACATTGTCATTTGATGATATTTTCTCTTCACTCTTTGTTTGTTCCTTAACCAATGTGTCTCACAAACACAAAGCAGCCAGAGAAACATTAATATCACACAGGCAAGGGTCAAGACCTGACTAAAGCAAACACTGATCTCCATCATGGTGACTCCCAACAAAACTATTTTCATTAAAACAGAAATACAGTCAGTCTGGCTAGTTATAAGTTAGTTCACATATTATTGTTAGATCATTTTTACTTATCGAATTTAAGATTGCTTCACAATGAAAGTCTCGATTTTAATTTGAATCAGCAACAGACGAGGCGAAAAGGACCGCCTTTTGTAAATGTCCTCCAATCAGTGAATTAGTTCTCTTGTTGCCAGGCAGAACTCCTGGCTTGGCCAATCATATCAAAGCAAGACCAGAGTGAGCTATTTTATGATTAATTATGATTTTGAGTTCATACAACTTGAAAATCTTAAGTTTATGCATTTTGTAGGTTAATAAGTTATGCTAACTTATATTTTTGAGTTTTTGGATGAAACTAATAATATTTAGTCAAGATTACTTGATTTGTTTAAGTAAAGACAACATTAGGGTTTACAGTGTTCTTAGCATGTGATTACTTAAAAACATAATTCTATTAAGTTATAGTTCATTTAAGTTATGCTTACTTATTCACAAAAAAGTTCCATTTAATCAAAAAATATTAGTTACATTTAATCAAAAGGAAGACCATGTTACATCAACTTGAAATAATTAAGTTAGTAGAACTTTTTCTAAAACTTTGAGTATACACTACTTCATCTATTAATTTGAACGTTCGGGTCCCCAGACCCTGGTTTGAAAGGCTTAAGTTATTTAAATGTTCTTCACTCTAAGAGTAATTGTCCCTGTAACGGAGAAGGTTCAACATTTGCTCTTCAATGGCATTGCTCTTTATTTCTGGGGTCTAGAGCATGAATGAAACCTCTATCATTCGGAGGCGAGGGCTGAGCTTTACTCATGAGCTTGAGTTTTGCTGAAAGACTCTTATTTCAGTAACTCTAAACCCAGCCTGAACGCTCTCGTGTAACTCAAGAGAAGGCTCAGGTTAAATAACGCCTGATGTATCCGCATTACACACAGTGTTTATCTAGTAAAACATTCTGGTTACATTAACTCGAGAAGTGCTATAAGGCCAGTTTTCTAGAAGATGTTTAAAGCTTGAAGGATCATCGGAGGGTCTTAGCGGTTTAAGGAAACATTAAGGTGTTATTCACTTCACCTGTTCGACCAAATGCTCTGATGTTTTGTGCCATGTCTTCACAGTCAGCATGAACACGGAGATGAGGAGGAAGAAAGCAAAATGACGAGGCCAGACGCTTTAATCTCGCTGGATGCTGAAGCGGACGTCTCTGCAAGAAGAAGAAAACCAACCCTCGTCAGGTAATGCACTGCAAAAAATGCTCTTCTTACTTAGTATTTTTGTCTTGTTTCTAGTCTAAAATATGACAAAAAAATCTTACATTTAAGAAACATTTGCTAGACAAGCAAAAGTAATTGTCTTGTTTTGGGGGAAAATAACTCAAAATGAAGAGAGTTTTTGCTTAAAATAAGATAAATAATCTGCCAATGGGGTGAGAAAAATAATCTTGTTTTCTGTTTGAGTTAAGATTATTTTCCTCACCCCATTGGCAGATTATTTATCTTATTTTAAGCAAAAACTCTCTTCATTTTGAGTTATTTTTCAAAACAAGACAAAAATACTAAGTAAGAAGAGCATTTTTTGCTGTGTGTTCTTCCTCAGTGTTTCTGTCTTGTTTTCAATCGAGATACATTTACCAGAGGAGCAAAATGACTGAAGATATTGTGCTGAAAGACAGTGTTATATACACTATATTGCCAAAAGTATTGTGATCAGTGAGTTCAGGCTCTACACACTTTAGTGAAAGAATGGGTCGCTCTCAGGAGCTCAGTGAACTCAAGCGTGGGGCCGTGATAGGCTGACACCTGTGCAATAAGTCCATTCCTGACATTTCCTCACTACTAAATATTCCACGCTCAACTGTTAGTGGGATTAGAACAAAGTGGAAGCCATTGGGAACAACAGCAACTCAGCCTGGGAACACTGGACACTGGGAAGTGTTCAATCCCAGAGCGGGGTCAGCGCATGCTGAGGGTCACAGTGCGCAGAAGTCTCCAACTTTCTGCAGAGTCAACAGCTCCAGACCTCCAGACTTCTGTGGCCTTCAGATGAGCTCAAGAACAGCGGAGAGAGCTTCATGGAATGGGTTTCCATGGCCGAGCAGCTCATCCAAGCCTTACATCACCAAGAGCAATGCAAAGCGTGGGATGCAGTGGAGTAAAGCAGCCGCCACTGGACTCTAGAGCAGTGAGACGTGTTCTCTGAGCGACCAATCACGCTTCAGTCTGACAATCCCATGGACGAGTCTGGGTTTGGCCGTCGCCAGGAGAACGGGACTCGCCTGACTGCATTGTGCCAAGTGTAAAGTTTGGTGGAGGGGGGATTATGGGGCGGGGTTGTTTTTCAGGGGTTGGCCCCTTAGTTCCAGTGAAAGGAACTCTTAATGCTTCAAGACATTCTGGACAATTTCATGCTCCCGTCTTTGTGGGATCAGTTTGTGGACGGCCCCTTCCTGCCCCAGCATGACTGCGCTCCAGTGCACAAAGCGTCGCTCCATAAAGACATGGATGAGGAGTTTGGTGTGGAGGAACTGGACTGGCCTGCACAGAGTCCTGAGCTCAACCCGATAGAACAGCTTTGGGATGAATTAGAGCGGAGACTGAGAGCCAGGCCTTCTCGTCCAACATCAGTGCCTGACCTCACAAATGAGCTTCTAGAAGAATGGGCAAAAATCCCCATAAACACACTCCTAAACCTTGAGGAAAGCCTTCCCAGAAGAGCTGGAGCTGTTAGAGAGGGTGGGCCGACTCCAGATTAAACTCCACGGATTGAGACTGTGACGTGCACACTTTTGGCAATATGGAGTAGTCTGAATGCTTGACTCCAGATGTGTCTGTGCTCCTCTTGATTCAGATCCAAAACATTTGATCCTGCACTTCTTCTGAAAGTCCAGAGTGACTCCGAATCGAAGTGTGAGCGCAGGAAGCCTCAGTCCTGTCAGGTGCGTCCGGCGCTTCGTGTTTGTTCTCGTGTGACACCGTTTCGCTGCACAACAAAGACCACATCATATTTATAATGTTAATTGTGATTTTTTTTTATTTTTTTAAATCCACTCTTAGAACAAAAGGAACTGTACATCGTCAGGTGCTTCATAAATCCCCATCATGGGATCAATTTGTGGATTTAGTTTACACACTGCAAAAAATGCTTTTCTTAGTTTTGTTTTGTTTTAGTCCAAAAATCTAAAAATTCTTACATTAAGAAACATTTACTAGACAAGTACAAATGACTGTCTTGTTTTGGGGAAAATAACTCAAAATGAAGAGAGTTTTTGCTTAAAATAAGATAAATAATCTGCCAATGGGGTGAGAAAAATAATCTTGTTTTCTGTTTGAATTAAGATTATTTTTCTCACCCCATTGGCAGATTATTTATCTTATTTTAAGCAAAAACTCTCTTCATTTTGAGTTATTTTCCCCCAAAACAAGACAATTACTTTTGCTTGTCTAGTAAATACTTCTTGTTTTAAGAATTAAGATGTTTGGACTAGAAACAAGACAAAAATACCAAAGTATGAAAAGCATTTTTTGCAGTGCATTTGTAATTTTTATTGAACCGTTCGTAAACATGAACATGTCCTGCAACATTTCTCCATACATACACTGTTGCCTTAATTTTGAGTTGATATAATAATAATTTTTGAGAATTCACAACCTTTTTTTCAAATATTATTAAAAGTATTATTAAAATATTATTATTGTGTAAGCATATTGGGTAATTGTGCGTTTTATTTGTGATGACGCAGCCAAATTGTGCTATTTTCATAATTTATCACGTGGTTCAGATACAATAATATTTAGAGTTTCTATTTATTAAACCAATTTCCTTCATTGTATCAACTCACATTTTTAATTTCAATAAACTTAAAATTTTAAAGCAACCAGGTTACTTACTTTAAGTTAAACTAACTTTTTTTTTTTTTACAGTGTACTTTTTAACATAAAGTGATTTTTAAAACCACTTCAGCTCTGCGACCCAAATTGGCATATGTCATAATTATACAAAATTTGCTGCCGAGCTGAAGTGGTTAAATATAGTGTCTTTTGAACACATTGACTGAATTTGCATCATGTTGTGTTTCAGTCTCTGCGCACTAATTCCCAGTATCACAAAGTGTTTAAAGACATCCGTGAAGATGAGCACCTGAGACAGAGTATGTATTCTCATTTTGATGATTATTCTCCTTTTATTGAACACACACACACACACACACACACACACACACACACACACACGTGCTGATTTGTGTATCTGTGTCAGGTTACACATGTGCCCTGCAGAAGGACATCCTGTACCAGGGGAGGCTTTTCGTGTCCGAAAACTGGATCTGTTTCCACTCTAAAGTGTTTGGAAGAGATACTAAGGTAAAGCCTGAATATAAACACTAGTGGTCAGAAGATTGGGCTCGCAAGAGTCTGATTTATCTGCTTATAACTCCAGTAAAGCAGTGGAATATTCCTCCAGTGTAGATCATCTGGGCTGCGTTTCCCAAAAGCATCTTAAAGGGTTAGTTCAGCCAAAAATGAAATGTCTGTCATTAACTCCTCTCCCTAATGTCGCTCCACACCCGTCAGACCTCCGTTCATCTTCACACACAGTTTAAGATATTTTATATTTAGTCTGAGAGCGTATGCAAGTGTATGCACACTATACTGTCCATGTCCAGAAAGGGAATAAAAACATCATCACAGTAGTCCATATGAGACATCAGTGGGTTAATTAGAGTCTCTTGAAGCATCCAAAATACATTTGGGTCCAAAAATAACAAAAACTACGACTTTATTCAGCATTGGCTTCTCTTCCGCGTTTGTGTTCAATCCTCAAATAAAGATTCAAACGGTTATGAATCAGCGAATCGACTCATGATTCGGATCGCCGATGTCTCGTGATTTCAGCAGTTTGACACGCGATCCGAATCATGAATCGATTCGCTGATTCATAACCGTTTGAATCTTTATTTGAGGATTGAACACAAACCCGGAAGAGAAGCCAATGCTGAATAAAGTCGTAGTTTTTGTTATTTTTGGACCCAAATGTATTTTGGATGCTTCAAGAGACTCTAATTAACCCACTGATGTCTCATATGGACTACTGTGATGATGTTTTTATTCCCTTTCTGGACATGGACAGTATAGTGTGCATACACTTGCATACGCTCTCTGACTAAATATAAAATATCTTAAACTGTGTGTGAAGATGAACGGAGGTCTTACGGGTGTGGAGCGACATTAGGGCGAGTCATTAATTTGGGTGAACTAACCCTTTAAGGTTAAGTTGATCGTAGAACAATTGCCACCAATGGTCGATGCTTTTGGGAAGCGCAGCTCTGTTCTCTATGTCAGGGGTTTTCAGACTTTATGATGCCAAGGATCTCCAAATATGAGGAACCTTTTGTGAAGGACCCCCTTCCTAAAATCCATCTATATATGTGTACCACCAAACCAGTCAATTGGTTAAAATAAAGATTTTACATTTATCTTCATTGAACATGATCTTTACTTAATATCCTAATGATTTTTGGCATAAAAGCAAGAAAGTATAATTTGGATTGGATCCATACAATGTATTGTTGGCTTTTGTCACAAATATACCCGTGAGACGGTCCAGGGTCACACATTTTTTTAACTCTTAGGTAAATAGTAAGTGTGACATTATAAATACAACATATTGTTTCCAAACTTAAATGGGCTATACTTAGTGTTGTATGTATAAACCTGAAGTAGAACATTTTCAATTAAAAATGATTTATATAAGCAACTTTCACTATAGGTTAAGAATACTGCCTTACTACTACCCCAGTGAGCGAGATAAAGGGGACTATAGTGAGACAAACTCACCAGAGAGAAATAAAGCGAACATATACAGATCTTTAATTGACTGAGAATGTTTGATAGACTTTAACACTTTGGTTTGTCTTTTTATTCCCTGAAATTTTTGGACCTCAGTTTGAAAACCGCTGCTATGTGTGAATATATAGTAAAGTGTGATTTATTCCTGTGATCATCATCATCATCATCATCATCAGTCTTCAGTGTCACATGATCCTTCACTAATCACTCTCAGATGAGCATCTGATGATCAACACACACTTATGATTATTATCAGCTCATATTTCTGTGGAAACTGTGATGCACTTCATGATTCTCTGATGAGAACAGCATTTATTAGAAATATAATCTTCTGTAACATCAGAAATGTCACTTTTGATCAGTTTAATGCGTCCTTCATGAATAAAAGCATTTTTATTTTGTGGAAAAATGTTAATTTCAACATTTTGCAATAATTTTGAAATAAATAATATCGAACTAAATCAATTTAACTTTAGTATGTTCATTTAAACTTTGTCATAATTTTTTTTGACTTCTTCTTCATAATAATAATAATGTAATTAATGCAACTTCTTAATTAATTATTTTGTCTTATGTAATTTTAATTTTCAACTTTGCCTGTGATATTTTAGTTTTAGTTTATGTCAGAGTTTTTACATTTTCAGTATTAATTTATTCATACATATTCTGTAAATATTTCTCTCATCTTACCCCACTCTGCCCTAAATGTGTTGTTTGAAAATGTCACAAACCATTTCTTAAAAAAACGGCTTGTTTAGAAACGTAATGTTCTCAGAACATGTTTTGTAAGATATTTGCATCATATAGTTTTTTCCTCCAGATTGCGATTCCAGTGACGTCAGTGACTGTCATCAAGAAAACGAAGACGGCCATCCTGGTGCCGAACGCTCTGGTGATTTCTACGGCACACGAGCGGGTAAAAGTCAGGAGACTGATCGCTTTTACTAATTGATTGATTTTTTTTTATTTTTTGTTTTGGGCACATGTATAACATTTTTATACAATGAAACACTGCAAAAAATACATTTC
Organism: Pseudorasbora parva; assembly: GCF_024679245.1. NCBI lineage: Eukaryota > Metazoa > Chordata > Actinopteri > Cypriniformes > Gobionidae > Pseudorasbora > Pseudorasbora parva. The sequence goes on from NC_090184.1 coordinate 46,095,063, forward strand.
TTACTCAGTATTTTTTTCTTGTTTCTAGTCAAAATATCTAACAATTCGTACATTAAGAAACATTTACTAGACAAGTACAAATTATTGTCTTGTTTTGGGGAAAATAACTCAAAATGAAGAGAGTTTTTGCTTAAAATAAGATAAATAATCTGCCAATGGGGTGAGAAAAATAATCTTAATTCAAACAGAAAACAAGATTATTTTTCTCACCCCATTGGCAGATTATTTATCTTATTTTAAGCAAAAACTCTCTTCATTTTGAGTTATTTTCCCCCAAAACAAGACAATTACTTTTGCTTGTCTAGTAAATACTTCTTGTTTTAAGAATTTTTAGATGTTTGGACTAGAAACAAGACAAAAATACTGAGGAAGAAGAGCATTTTTTTGCAGTGTAGACATCATCTTTTTTCGGACAGTTTGTGCAGTAATCCACACATGTAATAACAGAAAGCTTGCATGTAAACAAAAAGGAGTGGGAAACCGTTTTTAATCCCACCCCCATTTGACATAAATCATATAATAATGAGCTTCCTTTCTGTTTTCATTAAAAGTTACTTCATATATATATATATATATGTTGCCTGTTTAGAAAGTCTTTCTATGTTTAAATTGCTTTGTGTTTACGTTGTTGTTGATTTTAACTTAATTCTTAATGACCCTAAATGCTTGATTTTTATTTTTCCTCCCTTTGTAGCACTTTGAGATTTAAAGACTTTAAAATGAAAAGTGCTTTATAAATAAAATGTATTTATTATTATTATTATTATAAGTAACGGTTAAATCTTTGGTAACGTAATCATTGCTATCACTGTTATTGTGACTTCACAGCATGCGTTTGTTTCGTTCCTGTCTCGAGACACCACCTTCAAAGTTCTGATGACTGTGTGTCCTCATTTGGTTGTAAGTTGTTCACACACACACACACATGTAACTGGGATGAATCGTATAGTTTGTGATGGATAACTGCGGCTGAATGCAGGAGAAGAGTCCTGGAATCGGGCAGAAGATCCTGAGAGCTCATCCGGCGGCTCTGCCCACGGTAAGACCGCTTCACTTCATCACCTCATCGTTTTCCTGCACAGTATTGAGATTGATGCGTGCGTGTGTGTGTGTGTGTGTGTGTGTGTGTGTGTGTGTGTAGGATTTCCCAGCAGATCTGTCTGATTTGGACGCTCCGGTCAGACCGACGGCTCAGCGTGTGGACGACAGCAGCAGCTCCGACTGTCCAGAGTCGCCGACATTCGTGAAAACACAGAGTGAGTAACTCAGTGACGTACACTTTAGCATGCTATTAAAAGATATTATATAGTTTAAAATGTGTTTTTTTTGGACCCTTTATTGCTTAAAAATGTTATACTTAAAAGTTTATCTTTATACACTAATCAGGGATAACATTATGACCACCTTCCTAATATTGTGTTGGTCTCGCTGACCCGTCGATGCATCTGGCTTAGGTAGGTGGAGCGTGTCAAAGTAACATCCACATGGATGGAGGACCCAAGGTTTCCCAGCAGAACATTGGCCAAAGCATCACACTGCCTCCGCCGGCTCGCCTTCTTCCCATAGTGCATCCTGGGGCCATGTGTTCCCCAGGTAAGCCACACACACACACACACACCCGGCCATCCACGTGATGTAGAAGAACACGTGATTCCTCAGACCAGGCCACCTTCTTCCATTGCTCCGTGGTCCAGTTCTGATGCTCACGTGCCACTGTTGGTGCTTTCGGTGGGGTCAGGGGTCAGAGGTCACCCTGACTGGTCCATACGCCTCAAACTGAGCTGCTCTGTGTATTCTGACAGCTTTCTATCAGAACCAGCATTAACTTCTGGAGCAGTTTGAGCTCCAGTAGCTCGTCTGTTTGATCGGACCCCACGGGCCAGCCTTCGCTCCCCACGGTCATCAATGAGCCTTGGCCGCCCATGACCCTGTGGCCGGTTCTCCACTGGTCCTTCCTTGGAGCACTTTTGATAGATACTGACCACTGCAGACCGGGAACAGCCCACAAGAGCTGCAGTTTTGGAGATGCTCTGACCCAGTCGTCTAGCCGTCACAATCTGGCCAAACTCGCTCAAATCCTTACGCTTGCCCATTTCTCCTGCTTCACACACATCAACTCTGAGGACTAAATGTTCACTTGCTGCCTAATATACCCCACCCACTAACAGAGATCATCAGTGTTACTCACTGGTCATAATGTTATGCTTGATTAATGTATGTCATTTCACAATGACTTTTATTGTCTTTGAAATGTAGTAATTGTACAGCAAATAATGATTTTCTTCCTTAGTGTTTCACTCTTTTCTTTCAAAATAAGTGCACTTCTTTAAAACATGATTTAAAATGTACTTCACTGAAAAACTTGATAAACTTTTGACGTTATTATAAAGTTTAAAAACACACTCCTTAGGAGAGCTTTTACTTCATTAATATTATAGTTTATCCAAGTGCAGTATTTAAAAAATATCCTTTTAAGATTTGAAGAACATTACAAGTGCACATTTATTACACTTTAAAACACGCCTTCACTGCAGTCTCCGTGTGTGTGTGTGTGTGTGTGTGTGTGTGTGTGTGTGTGTGTGTGTGTGTGTGTGTGTGTGTGTGTGTGTGTGTGTGTGTGTGTGTGTGTGTGTGTGTGTGTGTGTGTGTGTGTGTGTGTGTGTGTGATTCTCTCACAGAATATCCAAAACGATCTCAAGCTTTTATTGAAGTGACTAAACGAGATGACACGCTGGATTCTCATCTGGAACAAGAACTCGACGCCAAAACAAACTTACCATACACTGGTAAAACACACACACACACACACACACACACACACACACACACACACTGCCCCTAAACCTACCCATCACACACACACACACACACACACACACACACACACACACTGCCCCTAAACCTACCCATCACACACACACACACACACACACACACACACACACACACACACACACACACACACACACACACACTGCCCCTAAACCTACCCATCACACACACACACACACACACACACACACACACACACACACACACACACACACACACACACACACTGCCCCTAAACCTACCCATCACACACACACACACACACACACACACACACACACTGCCCCTAAACCTACCCATCACACACACACACACACACACACACACACACACACACACACTGCCCCTAAACCTACCCATCACACACACACACACACACACACACACACACTGCCCCTAAACCTACCCATCACACACACACACACACACACACACACACACACACACACACACTGCCCCTAAACCTACCCATCACACACACACTGCCCCTAAACCTACCCATCACACACACACTGCCCCTAAACCTACCCATCACACACTCACACACACACACACACACTGCCCCTAAACCTACCCATCACTCACACACACACACACACACACACACACACTGCCTCTAAACCTACCCATCACACACACACACTGCCCCTAAACCTACCCATCACACACACACACACTGCCCCTAAACCTACCCATCACACACACACACACACACACAAACACACACACACACTGCCCCTAAACCTACCCATCACACACACACACTGCCCCTAAACCTACCCATCACACACACACACACACACACTGCCCCTAAACCTACCCATCACACACACACTCTCTCTCTCTCTCTTTTTCACACACACACACACACACACACACACACACACACACACTCTCTCTCTCTTTTTCACACACACTCGCACACACACACACACACACACACACTCTTTTTCACACACACACACTCACACACACACACTCTCTCTCTCTCTTTTTCACACACACACACTCACACACACACTCTCTCTCTCTCTCTTTTTCACACACACACACACACACACTCACTCACACTTACACACACACACTCTCTTTTTCTCACTCACTGCTGTGGTGTGTGTGTTAGTCCCGTCAGGCTCTGCGCAGGTGGAGTTGATGAAGACTCTGAGGCCGGTGTCTCTCTCTCTGAACGCTCTGCTGTTGATCTATCTGTCTCTGTGAGTCTGCTCATCTTCTCAGCATTCATCCATCACTCCAGACTGAGCTCTGAGCTCCATTTGCTCTCCATCCCTCAGGGTGTGTGTCCTGCTCCTGTCCTCCTGTTACATGGCCTTTAAGATCGTGTCTCTGGAGGAACGGCTGACATCTCTGGTGTCATTGGAGCTTCCCCATAAAAGGTAAAGATGGCTTTCCTTAATCATTAATCAAACGGTATTATTAATTAGCCTGGCGTGCTCATCCTCAGCTCTAGTCAGAATATGAGTCTGATGCTCATTGGGCTGTGATTATGGGGCGTGTTTAAACCCAACCAGAAAAGACCTCGATTGGACAGACCGACAACCAATCAGAGCAGCGGAGCGACGCATAATATCAGTTGTCAAATGTCAACAGAGCTCAACTGCACTGTGTTGCCAAGTCTGCGGTTTTCCCGCCGGTTGTTTTCCATGTCCACGGGTTGAAGTGACCTCAGTTATGGGATATATAGACCCAGGAATGCCAATTTTGGCAGCAACCTTGCCAAAATAACACACATTTTACCCCCAAACGCCATTTTTTTCGGCGAGCCCCCCAAGAAGCTATTGTTTAGGGCTGTAGTTGGCGGGTTTTGTTGTAAAAACTTGGCAACCCTATCGGCACACGCGCTGGAGTAAACGATCTTTGCCGGTGTTGTAAAAACAGAATTTAAGGACACACAGAGCACTGACCAACATGATCATCATTACTGAGAGAAATGGTGAAGGTGACGCGGATACCAACAAGCTCTCCATTTAGGATTAGAGCAAACTCAACCCAAGCCCCTTTGATGACGTGATGATTACGTTACTGTTGATCATTTAATTAATTTTAATTAATTAATTAATTTAACAGGGACAATGTATACAGACATAGCTACAAGTACTGCAAATGATGCGCAGAATACAGAGTTTATAGCTAGTGCTAATTCTCAACTCCTGTCCCTGGTTGGGCTTTTTATAAATAATTTCTAAAACATATACATATGTTATACAAATACATGTAAGTATAAAACAAAGAGAGAATAGAGAGAGAGAGAATTCATATTTAAAAATGTTTACAGTTTTGGTTTGTCTTTAGCCACTGATCATCTGTCCGTCATCGGCTAAATCCCGCCCTAATGATCTCATTGGTCAGTTTCTGTTGATCATCTGTCCGTCATCAGCTAAAGCCCGCCCTGATGATCTCATTGGTCAGTTTCTGTTGATCATCTGTCCGTCATCGGCTAAATCCCGCCCTGATGATCTCATTGGTCAGTTTCTGTTGATCATCTCTGTCATCGGCTAAAGCCCGCCCTGATGATCTCATTGGTCAGTTTCTGTTGATCATCTGTCTGTCATCGTCTAAAGCCCGCCCTGATGATCTCATTGGTCAGTTTCTGTTGATCATCTGTCCGTCATCGGCTAAAGCCCGCCCTGATGATCTCATTGGTCAGTTTCTGTTGATCATCTGTCCGTCATCGGCTAAAGCCCGCCCTGATGATCTCATTGGTCAGTTTCTGTTGATCATCTGTCCGTCATCGGCTAAAGCCCGCCCTGATGATCTCATTGGTCAGTTTCTGTTGATCATCTCTGTCATCGGCTAAAGCCCGCCCTGATGATCTCATTGGTCAGTTTCTGTTGATCATCTGTCCGTCATCGTCTAAAGCCCGCCCTGATGATCTCATTGGTCAGTTTCTGTTGATCATCTGTCCGTCATCGGCTAAAGCCCGCCCTGATGATCTCATTGGTCAGTTTCTGTTGATCATCTGTCCGTCATCAGCTAAAGCCCGCCCTGATGATCTCATTGGTCAGTTACTGTTGATCATCTGTCCGTCATCGGCTAAAGCCCGCCCTGATGATCTCATTGGTCAGTTTCTGTTGATCATCTGTCCGTCATCGGCTAAAGCCCGCCCTGATGATCTCATTGGTCAGTTTCTGTTGATCATCTGTCCATCATCGGCTAAAGCCCGCCCTGATGATCTCATTGGTCAGTTTCTTATGATCATCTGTCCATCATCGGCTAAAGCCCGTCCTGATGATCTCATTGGTCGGTTTCTGTTGATCATCTGTCCGTCATCGGCTAAAGCCCGCCCTGATGATCTCATTGGTCAGTTTCTTTTCAGGCATAATTACTCCTCTATGGATCAAGTCCAGACCGAACCACCCGAACTCAAATATTGTGGCTGAGTTTGCCTGGGGGCGGGGCTGAGTTTGCCTGGGGGCGGGGCTGAGTTCGGCTGCTATCCAGGCTACTGCTAACATTATTTATGCATCAATCATGGAAAGATTATCTTAGCAACCAACCAGAACACCTTAGCAACCGCCTAGGAACACCCTAGCAACCGAGTGCTGACCAACACTCACATTTTGTTTGCGATCAGATAAAAATCAAAGCCTGTCATTTTCTTCTAAAGAATTGCACTTTTGAACATTTCTCTGGCTAAAGGCTGTACGTGTGGTTATGATTGCAGAGATGAGTATGTGTTCGCTGGAGACACCGCTGAGATCTACTCGGTTCTGTCTGCGACTCTTCTGAAGCTGGAGAAGGTTTGTCTGCGTTTCAGATCTTCATCAAACATCAGCACTGAGATGAACTAACTAACCTGGGGCCCATCTTCGCACCTCGCTTAATACATCCGAGATGATTTGACAGATCCCAGATCTTCTAATCCTGATAACTGATCTCCGGCTAATTTGGTTCTTCTAACGAATTTGCGGATTGGATTAAAATATCTAGATGAAGTTATCTGAGATCACTGCTCTGAAGAGGGCAGATGATCGATACTCGAAACCACGATTGGCTGGCGTCAAGACAACGGAATGACATCATATAATTAAAAAGGCCACCTGGCAAACAACTTGTCAAAGACAAAACACGAATTTCTGGACCTTTATAAGGAAACAGACAAAAGACCAAACCAACATAAAAGTTAGATAAATTAAATCTGCACTGTTTTGATGAACATGATTCCCAATTATTTTAAATTCATGATTTTATAACATTTTTACACACTTTACATTTTTATTTTAATGTTGTAATTTCATTTTTAATTCAATTTGAAGCAGATTTGTTGTGACAGTATTAAAGTTTCTTAGTGGTCAAGATCTGCATCTCTTGCGCTGCATCCCATAATACCCCTCATCCCTCACATTAATGCACGACCGAGTGCACAATGTGTGTGAACCTCCAATACAACTATAAAGTCATCATTCCATCACAATGCACAAATAAATCTCTCAATCAAGTGACTGTCTCTATAGTATTATACGCAAATTTTACCCAACCTTAAAATATTATTTTCAAATAAACTTTTATATTTATTATTATTTTAAATTATTATTGCCCCTGGTTCCTGGTTCAGTAATGAACTCTTGAAATAAAGTAGCAGTGGCTGGGACTGATTATAAGTATCACCAAGATGCGATCTAATCCGGTTTACATTAAATAAACCCGAGCAGGTTTAAGCTGACGGACCTGTTGCTATGACAACAAGTCCAAGATGAGCTTCGAAGAACCAAACAATCCGAGATCAATCAAATCTAGCTTACGGCGTTAGCCACGTACGAAGAACAGGCCCCTGGTCTTACCAGACTCTCGTACATGTCATTAGTACATAGAGTCTGGCCACTCTCCATTGACAAGCGTTTATTTCCGTGAAGGGGGGCACTCTGTTGAAGTTTAAAACTATTGGGTCCATCGCTAACGTTTGGTCGTGATGCATGTCATGCGCCCTTCGCCTGTTTCACACATGGGAAATCCGTCAAAATAAATGTGCACTTGTCAATCAATCAATCATCTTTATTTCTATCGCTCTTCTCCAGCGCCGATTGTGTCAGAGCAGCTTTAGTGTTAAACAGGACAATACTGCAGCAGAATTAGATTTGGATAGTTTATAGAATTAAATATGTTAATTAAATAATATAATTAAATAATTATTACAAAATGTGTTCTGATATATATTCCTCACAGAAAATGAGCCAAGGCCAATGAGTCTCAGTTTGAAAAAATAATTAATCATATCATTTTTCTTTCGATAAAAAAGGAAAACGGGTCCAACAGACCCGAACACCATACAAGGGTTAAAGAAATACAAGTCTAGAAATGCGTCCAAATAACAGCAAAGCACGACTGTACGGTGCTCTGCAGTGGTCAAAAAATTATTATAACAGTGAGTTATCAAGAGTATATCACTTCAAAATTCAGAGATGTGGATTCGGACAGCGATTCCATCACAACCTCTGTGTTTGTCGAAAGCGGTAACGTTAGGTAACTCGGCCGGGGTTTTACGCGAGTGGTGGGAAACGGACGGCAATAAAATAACTGACTACCCGCTGCAGGGGCGCAGCCATCTTTTCAGAAGTGAGGGGGACAGAAATGTCGTAATACCATTTTTTTTTTACCAATATAATTTATTGCATCCCTTGCTTTTAATTCGGTAAGATATCAAAAACACTGCTGATCAATAACCACTAATATCTATAATATTTTTCTCCTATATTGTATGTACTTTAAACACTTGTGCATTAAGTATCCATAGATTTTATGCAATGTAAAATATATATATATATATATATATATATGCGCTGCATTTATTTAATAAAAAATGCAGTAAATACAGTGAGATATTATTCTGATGTAAATCAGCTTTGATCACATAAATAGATTGCACTTTATTATATATTAAAGAGAAAAGCTGATTTAATCATAATTTCTCCAGCCTTCAGTGTCACTAATCATTCTTATATTAGGATTTGATGCTCAACTACTTTTTTCGAGTATTATCAGTGTTTGAAAGTTTTGCTGCTTAATTTTTGTGGAAACAACCATACCATTCTAACATTTGTGTTCAAATTAAAAAAAGAGATAAATTATTACTTTTATTTATCATACATGCATTAAATTGATCACAAATGGTATTTTTAATATTACAAAAGATAATAATTTATTTAATAAATGCAAATAATTGCTTTCCATTGAACTTTCTATTCATCAAAGAATCCTGAAAAATAAAATGTAGGCCTATCATGGTTTCCACAACATTTTTAAAATAATAAATGTTTCTTGATTATAAAATCCTCCTATGAGAATGATTAGTGAAGGATCATGTGACATTGAAGTCTGGAGTACTGATGGTAAATTCAGCTTTCAGTTTCTATGTAAATACACTTGCCCGTGACTTTAAGAGGCGCGCTATCAACCGAGTTAAGAGAGAGCTGTTTTTAGCGTCGCTGTTAACGTGCCCGCCGCCGCGCAGGTAACGCCCGTTCGAATCCCGCTCGGAGCGGGTCGACTTTGATCGGTGATACCCCCGTCCCCCGCGTAATCTACGCCCATGACCCGCTGTAAATGATGGCAATACCTTCTGACCCCACGAGAAACAATTCCCATCCGAATAGCTTCAGAAACTCCTTCACCACTAACTGAGCGAGCTGGAAAATCAAACCTTTCCTGAATTCACCCTGTTGGGGAGAAGTGCCAACAAACCCCAGCAAAGATTGTTTTTGATCCGGCTTTAACTTCTGGATATTCGGCAGCGGTGCCACAACGGAACGAATGGTTTTGGTTTAAAGGGTTAGTTCAGCCAGAAATGTAAATTGTGTGATTAATTCCTCCTGTGGTTGGACAGCCGTAAGACCTACGCTCATCTTCACACACAGATCAAGTAACCCTTTACAGAAACACTCAAAATAAATCGCAATACATCCCTGAAGTAACCCTTTACGGAAACACTCCAAACATTGAATAAACGTTATATTATCGTTACTGGAAGAACGTTTGTTCGTAACTTTGAGAGAACCTTGTGTTTGCTGTGCTCATACAGTGATTATGATCTTGAGTGATTATTGATTATCAAGAGCTCATGTTTTCCAGATTCACAGAAACCTGCAGAGGCTGATGGAGAGCGTGTCTGACGTCTGAAGATCAATGCCAGTCATCATTTCAATCCTTTCTTAAGTACTGTGGGGGGAAAAAAAATCATCAAAAGTAGAACAAGTTACCGTTTTATGCAAACATTAGAATTACTGATCCCAGATATAAAGTCAAACATGAAATAAGCATCAGCTGAGAGATCAAATTATGCTTTGATATTTGATATATTGTATGAATATTACTGTACAGTAGCCCACATGTTCTGTGAATGTTTAATGTTATTCCTGAATGTCCCATTTTTAAATGTTTCGTTATGTGAAATGTTTGAGGAATATAAATGTTCCATTGCATTATTGCGAACATTATGGTGATGTTACTTTTGAATGTTCTCTGAAACAAGAAACGCTTAAAAAACATTTGAGAAACGTTCCATGACCGACGTATAAGTAAAAAAAAAGTGCAAACGTTTTATTAACGTTACTGGAAGAATGTTTGTTCATAACTTTCTGAAAACGTTCCCTGGGAATTCACTTGCTGAATCTTTAAGTGAGAGACGAATGAAAATTGTACTGTTTTAATTTGAAGTGAATAAAGTTTGTCTAGGCTGTGAATGATGTGTTTTCTTATGTTTTCCAAAAACTGCTCAGGAATGCTTTAAAACGTTTGTCGGGATGATTGTGATCTCGATGACGCACGACTCCACAACAACCTGAAGACTTTCACAGAGAAACTGTGGCTTTATTTGTGTAGAGGAAACGGGAGAGTGAGGGATGCATGCGAAACTAATATGAACAAAAACAGAGCCGCTGCATTACATTATCAATGTGATGCATAATCAATCATCATATAAGAAGAGATATTTTCTCAATGTTGTGAAACAATGTTGTTCTGAGGGTGGTGGTTTGCGAAGGATCTCTTTCAGTTCGGATCCAGACAGTGAAAGAGTGTGTTGTGTTGTATGCTAATGTGGCTGAATGTCATCTCTGCTCTCCACAGAACGCTATTGTTTCTCTGGGAGCTGGAATGAGGACGAGAGTCGAGCTGACGGGGGAGTTTGAGGCTTTCAGCTCCTAAACATCCGGAAAATACTTTGAGCTCAGTGTGAAGACTTTAGGTTTAAAGGTCTTTGACAATTGCACATTTAAACCTGGTTAGCTATTTCTTTTTAATCACTTTTTACATTAAGAATGTTCTTCCAGTAACATTGTTATCTGGTCTTTAAGTATGTTCTCAAAATGTTAGGACACTCTAGAGTAACGCTCAGAGAACACTCTAGAGAACAAGCTCGGAGAACACTCTAGAGTAACGCTCGGAGAACACTCTAGAGAACAAGCTCAGAGAACACTCTAGAGAACAAGCTCGGAGAACACTCTAGAGTAACGCTCGGAGAACACTCTAGAGAACAAGCTCAGAGAACACTAGAGTAACGCTCAGAGAACACTCTAGAGTAACGCTCGGAGAACACTCTAGAGAACAAGCTCAGAGAACACTAGAGTAACGCTCAGAGAACACTAGAGTAACGCTCAGAGAACACTAGAGTAACGCTCAGAGAACACTCTAGAGAACAAGCTCGGAGAACACTCTAGAGTAACGCTCAGAGAACACTAGAGTAACGCTCAGAGAACACTCTAGAGAACAAGCTCGGAGAACACTCTAGAGTAACGCTCGGAGAACACTCTAGAGTATGCTCGGAGGACACTCCAGAGTAACGCTCGGAGAACACTCTAGAGAACACGCTCGGAGAACACTCTAGAGTAACGCTCGGAGAACACTCTAGAGAACACGCTCGGAGGACACTCTAGAGTAACGCTCGGAGAACACTCTAGAGTAACGCTCGGAGAACACTCTAGAGAACACGCTCGGAGAACACTCTAGAGTAACGCTCGGAGGACACTAGAGTAACGCTCGGAGAACACTCTAGAGAACACGCTCGGAGAACACTCTAGAGAACACGCTCGGAGGACACTCTAGAGTAACGCTCGGAGAACACTAGAGTAACGCTCGGAGAACACTAGAGAACACGCTCGGAGAACACTCTAGAGTAACGCTCAGAGAACACTAGAGTAACGCTCGGAGAACACTCTAGAGTAATGCTCGGAGAACACTCTAGAGAACAAGCTCGGAGAACACTCTAGAGTAACGCTCGGAGAACACTCTAGAGTAACGCTCGGAGGACACTCTAGAGTAACGCTCGGAGAACACTCTAGAGAACACGCTCGGAGAACACTCTAGAGTAACGCTCAGAGAACACTAGAGTAACGCTCGGAGAACACTCTAGAGTAATGCTCGGAGAACACTCTAGAGAACAAGCTCGGAGAACACTCTAGAGTAACGCTCGGAGAACACTCTAGAGTAACGCTCGGAGGACACTCTAGAGTAACGCTCGGAGAACACTCTAGAGAACACGCTCGGAGAACACTAGAGTAACGCTCGGAGAACACTCTAGAGAACACGCTCGGAGAACACTCTAGAGTAACGCTCAGAGAACACTCTAGAGTAACGCTCGGAGAACACTCTAGAGAACACACGCTCGGAGAACACTCTAGAGTAACGCTCGGAGAACACTCTAGAGAACACACGCTCGGAGAACACTCTAGAGTAACGCTCGGAGAACACTAGAGTAACGCTCAGAGAACACTCTAGAGTGACGCTCGGAGGACACTAGAGTGACGCTCGGAGGACACTCTAGAGTAACGCTCAGAGAACGCTCTAGAGTAACGCTCGGAGAACAAGCTCGGAGAACACTAGAGAACACGCTCGGAGGACGCTCTAGAGTGACGCTCGGAGAACACTAGAGTAACGCTCAGAGAACACTCTAGAGTAACGCTCGGAGAACACTCTAGAGTAACGCTCGGAGGACACTCTAGAGTAACGCTCGGAGAACACTCTAGAGAACACGCTCGGAGAACACTAGAGTAACGCTCGGAGAACACTCTAGAGAACACGCTCGGAGAACACTCTAGAGTAACGCTCAGAGAACACTCTAGAGTGACGCTCGGAGAACACTAGAGTAACGCTCAGAGAACACTCTAGAGTAACGCTCGGAGAACACTCTAGAGTAACGCTCGGAGGACACTCTAGAGTAACGCTCGGAGAACACTCTAGAGAACACGCTCGGAGAACACTAGAGTAACGCTCGGAGAACACTCTAGAGAACACGCTCGGAGAACACTCTAGAGTAACGCTCAGAGAACACTCTAGAGTAACGCTCGGAGGACGCTCTAGAGTGACGCTCGGAGGACGCTCTAGAGTGACGCTCAGAGAACACTCTAGAGTAACGCTCGGAGGACGCTCTAGAGAACACGCTCGGAGGACGCTCTAGAGTGACGCTCAGAGAACACTCTAGAGTGACGCTCAGAGAACACTCTAGAGTAACGCTCGGAGGACGCTCTAGAGAACACGCTCGGAGGACGCTCTAGAGTGACGCTCGGAGGACGCTCTAGAGTAACGCTTAGAGAAGTCACTAAAATCTAAATGAACACAATCCTGACCAGGCTCTGAGCATGTTCAAGATGCTCTTGAGTGCTGTTAATCAAAGATAGCAGTGCATCATCAGCACCTCTCTCTGCACGATAGGCAAATTGATTTGGGTCTAAAAGGGGTGAAACCTCTTGGAGAAGTTGTTTTAAAATTATTTTTTCAAAACATTTCATAAATGCAGAGGTCAGGGCAACAGGGCGCAGATCAGTGAACTCCTTAGGTCTATTGATTTTAGGCACAGGCACTATTAAAGATAGTTTCCACAAGCTGAGAATAACGCCTGTATCTAATGACAGCTGAAACAACCTATGGAAATGCTGAGCCAACACACCTTTAGTGTCCTGCCCAGTCTAACTCGCAGCTGAAACTCCGGCCAGTCCCGGTCACGAGTGTCGTTACGTGGATTATTTTTTTTGTGTGTGTGTGTAAACATATTTTTGTTTCAATTACAGAAGAATCTGACTTGGTTTTTAATGTTTTAGATAAACATGGTATATGATCAGCAGTTTTAACTAAGTCAAAAACATACACTGTAAAAAATTATACATAAAAAAAAGTAACCGTTGCTTCGAAATTGAGTTAATTGAAATTAAAAAATTGAGTTAATAAAATGATCATGTTTGAGATTCGACAACCTTGATTCAAATATTATTAATAGATTTTGTAAGCATATTGGGTAATTGTGTGTTTTATTTGTGATAT
>NC_090184.1:46114159-46151659 GCF_024679245.1 Pseudorasbora parva
GGACGGCGCTAGGAGAGTAAATTTAGGGATTAAAGTGATATTTTATGTGTTTTTCAGTAAAGGGAAAGAGTTTATGTCAGTGTTTAATGTTCAGTTATGTTGGACATTGAGAGGAGTTTCTGTCATGTTGTGGTTAGCATTATGCAGAAGAGTGTGTGTGTGTGTGTGTGTGTGTGTGTGTGTGTGTGTGTGTGTGTGTGTGTGTGTGTGTGTGTGTGTGTGTGTGTGTGTGTGTGTGTGTGTGTGTGTGTGTGTGTGTGTGTGTGTGTGTGTGTGTGTTTAGGGCACTTAAACACACATTATTGGATGGAATTCCTGCTCTCAATTTAATTTGAGTTTGTCCAATAAGTTATTTTTGCATTTTATTTCTAAAAATTTGCTTGTTGTTATTCAAAAGTTTTAAAGGTAAATTTAATTGATAAATGTGTTCACCTTACATAATTATGGAGGACCAAATTACTCAAAATGAAATAATTAAGTAAATAATTAATTCAACTAAACAACAAATAAATGTACCAGTTTTTTCTGAAATAATTAAATAATTATTTTAATAATTTAATAATTAATTTAATTAAATATTAATTAAATAATTAAATAAATAAATGTATCTATTTATTTTGTAAAATTACATGAAATTGTTTAATATATTTCACAATTACCTCTTCCACACACACATTCGTAAATGCAGCATATTATTATGAAAAACGTCTTTTTGAAAAAGCACATTAAATAATGATAAAATAGATTTTTTAAACATAACAATAGTGTGTGTGTGGAAGAGGTAATTGTGAAATATATTAAACAATTTCATGTTATTTAAAAAATAAATAGATACATTTATTTATTTAATTAATATTTAATTAAAGTAATTATTTGATTATTAAATAAATATTTTCTAAATGATTTAATTATTTCAGAATAAACTGGTACATTTAATTTTATTTATTTTATTCATTATTTATTTAATTATTTAATTTTGAGTCATTTGGTCCTCCATACATAATAAGCTTTACTTTAATGTCTTTTGTTCATATAACTAAATTGTTATTTGTAACAATTGCTCAATACACTGCAAAAAATACTTTTTTTACGTTTTCTAGTCCAAACATCTAAAAATTCTTAAAACAAGAAGTATTTACTAGACAAGCAAAAATAATTGTCTTGTTTTGGGAAAAATAACTCAAAATGAAGAGAGTTTTTGCTTAAAATAAGATAAATAATCTGCCAATGGGGTGAGAAAAATAATCTTGTTTTCTGTTTGAATTAAGATTATTTTTCTCACCCCATTGGCAGATTATTTATCTTATTTTAAGCAAAAACTCTCTTCATTTTGAGTTATTTTCCCCAAAACAAGACAATTATTTTTGCTTGACTATAGTAAATGTTTCTTAATGTAAGAATGTTTAGATGTTTGGACTAGAAACAAGACAACAATACTAAGTAAGAAGAGCATTTTTTGCAGTGTACAGTTGTGTGCAATCTTTTTTTAAGTAAAATCAACAAGTATTTTTTGAGTGCAGCTCTGTCCTCTGCCATCGTTCTCATGGCGGTCGTGGTGACGACCATCACTGGACTCTCCACATCGGCCATCGCCACCAACGGCTTCGTGCGCGGAGGTCAGCGCATTCATATAATATTACAGCTTCAACCATAATTATATTATACTGCAATTGAAAGAGTTTCGGACCCACTTTATATCAGGTGGCTTTAACTACTCTGTACTAACATTGTAATTAATAATTTGATACAATGCACTTATTGTGTACATACATGTTTTTAAATTGTACTTACATTTTTAAAAACCTGCATGTAATTACGTCTGTAATTAATTTTGTAGTTACATTTATAATTACACAGTTGGCACTTAAAATCACACACACACCACACCTCTCCCTAACTCTACCCTTAATCTCTCACACACACACACACACACACCACACCTCTCCCTAACTCTACCCTTAATCTCTCACACACACACACACACACACACCACACCTGTCCCTAACTCTACACGTATCCCACCTTAATATCAGTAAAGGTGTTTTACAATATAATCTGAACACAGTAAGTACATTGCAATTACTTTTTGATATAAGTACATAATACTTAAGGCCACCTAATATAGAGTCTCTTCTGCTCGCCATTATGGGGATCAGTGTTTCCTTTGGTTCGGCACTTATGCACTTTATTTAAATTATAATAATTCTCTTCCTATTAATGCAGGAATATAAATTAAATTATATTATTATAAATTATATAATTAAAACTAATTAGATTTTACACTGCAGTTTAGAGTTTGGAATAATTAAGTTTTAAATGTTTCTGAAAGTGTCTCATCTGCTCATAACTCCAGTAAAGCAGTGTAATATTCCTCCAGTGTAGATCATCTGTTCTCTGTTTGAATATATAGTAAAGTGTGATTTATTCCTGTGATCATCATCATCATCATCACTCTTCAGTGTCACATGATCCTTCACTAATCACTCTCAGATGAGCATCTGATGATCAACACACACTTATGATTATTATCAGTGCTCATATTTCTGTGGAAACTGTGATATAGTTTATTTCTCATGATTATCTGATGAATATAAAGGTCAAAAGAAAAGCATTTATTAGAAATAGAATATTTTGTAACATTATAAATGTCACTTTTGATCAGTTTAATGCGTCCTTGATGAATAAAAAATATCAATTACTTTAAAATAAAATAAAAACACAGGCCCTAAACTTGACCTGTATAAAAATACCAGTTTTTATCTAAAACATTTTTATTTGTTAGAAAAAATGTCAAGAGTTCAAAAAGCTAGTGAAAATGTTTAATTTGTTTTAAAAAATGGTCAGAATTAGTATGCTTTCTGAAGATTAATTACACTTTGTTTAAGCTTTTTTTGACACTGCAATAAACAATCAAATAATTTGATAATCAGATGACTTTTATTTGTATGCATAATGCGTAGATCATAAATGTGATGCTCTATTCTGAAATATAGCCAATTGTTTCAAATGATAATTTAGTTATCATATCAATTATATTTAATTTAGTTTTAAAATGTTTATTTTTGAAAGAAAGTTGCATGGTGAAAACTTTTATATTATACTTTAGTTATTATATATCAAATACATTAAATAGTTAGAATTGATTTATTTTTGAATACTACATTTTTAAAGATTTCATTAGTTTTTTAGATTTATTTATTTATTTTTTGCGTTTTCATTTTGTTTGTTCCATAAATAAATCAATTCTAACAAATTAAATATAATTGCCATGATTTATGATAACTACATCATAAAACAAAAATAGTTTATGCAACAAAAAATTCATGCAACTTTTTTTTGTTCTATTAATACAAATTCTAAGTAAATTAAATATAATTGACATGATTTACGATAACTGCATCATAAAATAAAAATTGTTTATGCAAAAAAAATTTCATGCAACACTTCTTCGAAAAATAAAAAAATAGGTGTAAAAACATTTAGCTAAATAGTTATTCTTTCTATATATGCAATTTTTTATGCACTTTTTTTGTTTGTTTGTTTTTTGCGGATGTTCTGTTCTAATAGTTTGAGTCATAATCTCATCTAAATGAAGCGTTGAATGGATGTTTGCAGGCGGGGCGTATTACCTGATCTCCAGGAGTCTGGGTCCAGAGTTCGGAGGATCCATCGGGCTGATTTTTGCCTTTGCCAATGCTGTGGCCGTGGCCATGTATGTCGTGGGTTTCGCCGAAACTGTCGTTGAACTTCTGGATGTGAGTATAAACGCAAAGGATAAATGGACGAAGATGATATTTTACATGTGCATGCCTTCTGTGAGAGGTACAGACTGACATGTATGATCCCTATAGATTCATTCTTATAAAGTTTTATGATATAAACACAGAGTATAGACGCTCTGATGACCGATGAGATCAATGACATCCGGATCGTGGGAACGCTCACGGTCATTTTACTGCTGGGAATCTCCATCGCCGGGATGGAATGGGAGGCCAAGGTCCGTATATTCCTACACTGCAGAAAATGCTCTTCTTATTTAGTTTTTTTCTTTTCTTGTTTCCTGTCCAAATATCTTAATATTCTTAAATCAAGATGCATTTACTAGATCAGTAAAATGACATCATTTTGCTTGTTTTCTTAAAAATCTAATTTGGGCACTTGTCTGCAGTCAGGCAAGACCCCAAAATATCAAAATGAAGAGAGTTTTTTCTTAAAACAGGCAAAATGATCTGCCAATGGGGTGAGAAAAATAATCATTTCTGTTCGGAAACAAGATTTCAATCAGAAATAAGATTATTTCTCTCACCCCATTGGCAGATCATTTTGCCTGTTTTAAGAAAAAACTCATTTTGATTTTATTTTTAAGAAAACAAGGGAAAATATGTTGTTTTACTGATCTAGTAAATGCATCTTGATTTAAGATTTGTGAGATATTTAGACTGGAAACAAGACAGAATGACTGATTAAGAAGAGCTTTTTTTGCAGTGTGTATGGATTCAGATGGCTGCTTGTGGTTATTATTCTCGTGATGTATTGATTATCTTTGACAGGCCCAGATTGTGTTATTGGTGATTCTTGTGGCAGCAATTTGCAACTACTTCATTGGATCTTTCATCCCGGTGGAGTCGAAGGAACCCAGAGGCTTTTTCGGTTATAACGGTGGGACGCCTTCAGTTTAATATGAATCTATGATCATGAACCTGATGACTCTTTTTATACAGTGTGATAAAGATTAAATAAGTGATATTGAACTTGTAGTGTATTTTTGTAAGAAAATTATGCTGCATGAAAGTTTAACTTTTTGAAGAAACTTCTTAGTTATAATTAGTTAAAAGACTTTTTGCAGGTGTAAAGAAGTGTTAAAATAATGTTTGCTTAATAGTCATTTTAAGAGTAAGAATGTACTCTATATTGCCAAAAGTTTTGGGACGCCTGCCTTTTCATGCCTTTAATTATGCCTTGCATACTTAACCCGTGGGGTTTAATCTGGAGTCGGCCCCCCCTCTCTAGCAGCTCCAGCTCTTCTGGGAAGGCTTTCCTCAAGGTTTAGGAGTGTGTTTATGGGGATTTTTGCCCATTCTTCTAGAAGCTCATTTGTGAGGTCAGGCACTGATGTTGGACGAGAAGGCCTGGCTCTCAGTCTCCGCTCTAATTCATCCCAAAGCTGTTCTATCGGGTTGAGCTCAGGACTCTGTGCAGGCCAGTCCAGTTCCTCCACACCAAACTCCTCATCCATGTCTTTATGGACCGATGCTTTGTGCACTGGAGCGCAGTCATGCTGGGACAGGAAGGGGCCGTCCCCAAACTGATCCCACAAAGTTGGGAGCATGAAAATGTCCAAAATGTCTTGGTGAAGCATTAAGAGTTCCTTTCACTGGAACTAAGGGGCCAAGCCCAACCCCATAATCCCCCTCCACCAAACTTTACTCTTTACACTCGGACTTGTATGACTAATGCAGTCTGGCGAGTCCCGTTCTCCTGGCGACGGTCAAACCCAGACTCGTCCATGGGATTGTCAGACTGAAGCGTGATTGGTCGCTCAGAGAACACGTCTCACTGCTCTAGAGTCCAGTGGCGGCTGCTTTACTCCACTGCATCCCACGCTTTGCATTGCTCTTGGTGATGTAAGGCTTGGATGAGCTGCTCGGCCATGGAAACCCATTCCATGAAGCTCTCTCCGCTGTTCTTGAGCTCATCTGAAGGCCACAGAAGTCTGGAGGTCTGGAGCTGTTGACTCTGCAGAAAGTTGGAGACTTCTGCGCACTGTGACCCTCAGCATGCGCTGACCCCGCTCTGGGATTGAACACTTAGTGGCTGAGTTGCTGTTGTTCCCAATGGCTTCCACTTTGTTCTAATCCCACTAACAGTTGAGCGTGGAATATTTAGTAGTGAGGAAATGTCAGGAATGGACTTATTGCACAGGTGTCAGCCTATCACGGCCCCACGCTTGAGTTCACTGAGCTCCTGAGAGCGACCCATTCTTTCACTAATGTGTGTAGAAGCGTCTGCAGGCCGAGAGCTGGAGTTATACACGGATTGAACACCTGAGCTCAGTGATCGCAATACTTCTGGCAATATAGTGTATGTATATATAGAGCTAAATGTTCTTCATCACTCATTGTGTTTTTTGGTCAAGCACCTTTGTTATTTTTTCATGTGCACGCTTTGAGGGCATTAGACTGACATATATGATCCATGTAGATGAATGAATGTTGATGTTGTAGGTATTATTCACGTGATACACTAATGGTCTTTGATTGTGTTAATGCTGATTCTTCATACTCAAAGCTGCTATAATGATGGAGAACATGGGTCCAGACTTCAGAGATGAAGAAACTTTCTTCTCTGTCTTTGCCATCTTCTTCCCGGCCGCCACTGGGATTCTAGCAGGGGCCAATATATCCGGAGACCTGGCGGTGAGGTTTCATTCTCTCTCAAGAACTGATGCACTCAAACCAAAATTATTTATATATATATACATAAAGAAAACCAAACATCAGAGCTGGACAAAGTACACGACTTCATTACTTGAGTAAAAGTACTGCTGGTCAAATATTACTCCGTTACAAGTGAAAGTTGTAAAAACTGATTTTTACTGAAATAAAAGTACAGAAGTATTTGTTTTCAAAAGTACTTAAGTATTAAAAGTAAATTTCCTTTTATGTCAGCGCATTATTTTATTATAGTTGTATAAATGCACATTATGCCATCATGGTTTAAGCCAGTCAGTGACGCTCCATCTGACACACTAGCAGACGACTAACTTAAACTCATTTAAATACTTGTAGAAAAGTTACAAAGCTCTTTATAAAGCTGCTGTCACTTTAAGGCCGAATGCACGGATCCAATACACTGATACACATCTGATATTCTCACACTGTTCACCTTCACTGAAGACAGAATCAACTTTGTTTATGTCAATACTCCACTAAATGAGCATTTGGACATCCGTCTTCTTCCATTTTGCTCTAAACTATAAATCAGTGTTTAATAAATGCTGTGAAATCATTGAACTTCACGAGACTCTACAAGAGTGATTCCTGAAAGGCTTTCTGCAAAAACCCAAACACCTTTAAAAGAAGAAAAAAATCATCACTGACTTTCAAAGCTGCGACAGAAACGACTTTCCACTTCGAGGACCTTGATAGAAATGTAGTGGAGTAAAGAGGACGATATTTGTCTTTCAGATGGAGTGAAGTTAAAGTCAGAAGATTACAGAAAAATAATACTCCAGTAAAGCACAGAGACTCAAACAGTGAACTTCAGTACAGGACTCGAGTAAATGAGCTGAGGGACTGTCCAGATCTGGAAGTGTCTGTATGTGTGTGTGTGTGTGCGATTTACTGTCCAGCTCTGCCAAACATTATATAAATACTTCTGACTGTCATAACTTGTTTTTATGATGGATTTATTCAAACACACATCGTAGGATCCGCAGTCAGCAATTCCCAAAGGAACTCTCCTGGCGATCCTCATAACCGGAGTGGTTTACATCGCCGTCGCCGTCTCTAACGGTACTGGAGTGTTCTTCCTCTGACTGTCATCTCGAGTCTCAGATCTGGGGAAGCTGTTTCCGCCACTAAATAAAAAAATAAAAAGAGTAATTGCGACTTTTTATCTCAGAATTCTGACTTTTTTTCTCACAATTGCGAGTTATAAAGTCAGAATTTGGTGATATAAATTCACAATTCTGAGATATACACTGCAAAAAATGCTTTTCTTACTTAGTATTTTTGTCTTGTTTCTAGTCCAAACATCTAAAAATTCTTAAAACAAGAAGTATTTACTAGACAAGCAAAAGTAATTGTCTTGTTTTGGGAAAGTGTAACTCAAAATGAAGAGAGTTTTTGCTTAAAATAAGATAAATAATCTGCCAATGGGGTGAGAAAAATAATCTTAATTCAAACAGAAAACAAGATTATTTTGAAGTTATTTTTCCCAAAACAAGACAATTACTTTTGCTTGTCTAGTAAATGTTTCTTGTTTTAAGAATTTTTAGATGTTTGGACTAGAAACAAGACAAAAATACTAAGAAATGAATTTTTTGCAGTGTAAAGTCACAATTGTGTGATAAAAAGTACCATTTACTCTTTTTATGAGTTTCTTTAGTGGTGTAAACGGCCTCCACAGATCAGAGGTGAGGTTGTGTGTGTTTGCTGTATTTTAGGCTCTTGTATCGTGCGAGACGCCACAGGCGACGATAACGACACGATCTCAGGCTCTCTGGAGAACTGCACCGACGCCTCCTGCTCGCTCGGATACGACTTCTCCATCTGCAGAGAGGGCGGATGCAAGTACGGCCTTCAGAACGACTTCCAGGTGTGTGTGTGTGTGGGGGGGTGTGTTCGGATCGCCAATGTCTCGTGATTTCAGCAGCTTGACACGCGAGCCGAATCATGAATCAATTCGCTGATTCATAACCGTTTGAATCTTTATTTGAGGATTGAACACAAACCCGGAAGAGAAGCCAATGCTGAATAAAGTCGTAGTTTTTGTTATTTATGGACCCAAATGTATTTTGGATGCTTCAAGAGACTCTAATTAACCCACTGATGTCTCATATGGACTACTGTGATGATGTTTTTATTCCCTTTCTGGACATGGACAGTATAGTGTGCATACACTTGCATACGCTCTCAGACTAAATATAAAATATCTTAAACTGTGTGTGAAGATGAACGGAGGTCTTACGGGTGTGGAGCGACATTAGGGAGAGGAGTTAATGACAGACATTTCATATTTGGGGGAACTAACCCTTTAATGATATATGTGTGTGTGTGTGTTCTGTCAGGTGATGAGTTTGGTGTCTGGATTCGGGCCGCTCATTACGGCCGGGATATTTTCTGCAACGCTTTCCTCGGCATTGGCGTCTCTGGTCAGCGCTCCTAAAGTCTTCCAGGTCAGACATTCAGCTCGTTATCTGAGGTCAGGGGTTACCTGACCTTACAACAGGTAATAATGTCAATGTTATGACGTCGAGTCGTCGACTGTCCAACACATACAACTGGTTTGACTTGTTTAACTTTAGTTAGTGTGTAATGTCGCTGCTTGAGCATAAACAGTCTCTGCAAAGTTACAGCGCTGAAAGTTCACTGCAAACGGAGATATTGTCTTTTAAAGTTACGGCAGTTTATTGCCTACAAAAATGGCCGGTTTGGACTACAACGAGCTTCCTCCTGGGTTGGTGACATCATAAACCCTCGCTAGTCTCCGCAGATGTGACTTCTGCCCGTAATGGGAAGGGGCGTGGCCTTAACCTGTGCTTGGCAATTCAGCCAATAAAAATACAGGAAACTACATTTGGCCATCTAACCAATCTAAGACCATTGCGTTTTTCAGAGGGAGGGGCTTCATAGAAGCAGGAAGCAGACGAGCCGTTCAAAGCACAGACAGCGGTGAGGAATAAAGGGAGAATAGAAGAAAAATACGGCGTTTAAAAAAAAAGAAGTATTGAGACATGTTATACTGCGCCGCATAAACACAACCAACCCTAGAAAAAAAACACGGAACCACCGCTTTAACACTTGAGTAGATTTACTCTCGTTATCTCACTATTTTCTCTTCTTCTTCTTCTGTAATAATAAGGGTTTCAACATGGCAACCTGATACAAAAGCTTGTGCTTTCTGATTTGCACACAATGATATTGGAAGTAATCTATCGCAAGATGCTTGAATGCAACTTTGGGTAGAAGCATCTGCCAAATGCATAAATGAAAAACGTTGATGCATTTCCTTTTATAATGATATATCTTTGCTCTTATGAGACGATGTGGTATGGTTGTGTGAGTTGATTTGTGTGTGTGTGTGTGTGTGTGTGTGTGTGTGTGTGTGTGTGTGTGTGTGTGTGTGTGTGGTTCGGCAGGCCTTGTGTAAGGATAAAATCTACCCCGGATTGCATGTGTTTGCCAAAGGATACGGAAAAAATAAAGAGCCTCTGCGCGCATACGTCCTCACCTTCATCATCGGCCTGGCCTTCATCCTGATCGGTAAACTCCACTGAACTCTTGTGTTTCGACCAGTGATGCCAGTAACTCAGTTACTTAATAACGCGTTACTCAAATCTGACGACTTTTCTCCAGTAGTGAGTAATCTAACGCGTTACTCTAATCTGATGACTTTTCTCCAGTAGTGAGTAATCTAACGCGTTACTCTAATCTGACGACTTTTCTCCAGTAGCGAGTAATCTAACGCGTTACTCTAATCTGACGACTTTTCTCCAGTAGTGAGTAATCTAACGCGTTACTCTAATCTGATGACTTTTCTCCAGTAGCGAGTAATCTAACGCGTTACTCTAATCTGACGACTTTTCTCCAGTAGTGAGTAATCTAACGCGTTACTCTAATCTGACGACTTTTCTCCAGTAATGAGTAATCTAACGCGTTACTCTAATCTGATGACTTTTCTCCAGTAGTGAGTAATCTAACGCGTTACTCTAGTCTGACGACTTTTCTCCAGTAGCGAGTAATCTAACGCGTTACTCTAATCTGACGACTTTTCTCCAGTAGCGAGTAATCTAACGCGTTACTCTAATCTGACGATTTTTCTCCAGTAGTGAGTAATCTAACGCGTTACTCTAATCTGACGACTTTTCTCCAGTAGCGAGTAATCTAACGCGTTACTCTAATCTGATGACTTATCTCCAGTAGTGAGTAATCTAACGCGTTACTCTAGTCTGACGACTTCTCCAGTAGCGAGTAATCTAACGCGTTACTCAAATCTGACGACTTTTCTCCAGTAGTGAGTAATCTAACGCGTTACTCTAGTCTGACGACTTTTCTCCAGTAGTGAGTAATCTAACGCGTTACTCTAATCTGACGACTTTTCTCCAGTAGTGAGTGATCTAACGCGTTGCTCTAGTCTGACGACTTTTCTCCAGTAGCGAGTAATCTAACGCGTTACTCTAATCTGGAGATTTTTCTCCAGTAGTGAGTAATCTAATGCGTTACTCTAGTCTGACGACTTTTCTGCAGTAGTGAGTAATCTAACGCGTTGCTCTAGTCTGACGACTTATCTCCAGTAGTGAGTAATCTAACGCGTTGCTCGAGTCTGACGACTTTTCTCCAGTAGCGAGTAATCTAACGCGTTACTCTAATCTGGAGATTTTTCTCCAGTAGTGAGTAATCTAACGCGTTGCTCTAGTCTGACGACTTATCTCCAGTAGTGAGTAATCTAACGCGTTACTCTAGTCTGACGACTTTTCTCCAGTAGCGAGTAATCTAACGCGTTACTCTAATCTGACGACTTTTCTCCAGTAGCGAGTAATCTAATGCGTTACTCTAGTCTGACGACTTTTCTCCAGTAGTGAGTAATCTAATGCGTTACTCTAGTCTGACGACTTTTCTCCAGTAGTGAGTAATCTAATGCGTTACTCTAGTCTGACGACTTTTCTCCAGTAGTGAGTAATCTAATGCGTTACTCTAGTCTGATGACTTTTCTCCAGTAGTGAGTAATCTAACGCGTTACTCTAGTCTGACGACTTTTCTCCAGTAGCGAGTAATCTAATGCGTTACTCTAGTCTGACGACTTTTCTCCAGTAGTGAGTAATCTACCGCGTTGCTCTAGTCTGACGATTTTTCTCTATTAGCGAGTAATCTAACGCGTTACTCTAATCTGACGATTTTTCTCCAGTAGTGAGTAATCTAATGCGTTACTCTAGTCTGACGACTTTTCTCCAGTAGTGAGTAATCTAACGCGTTGCTCTAGTCTGACGACTTTTCTCCAGTAGCGAGTAATCTAGCGCGTTACTCTAATCTGGAGATTTTTCTCCAGTAGTGAGTAATCTAACGCGTTACTCTAGTCTGACGACTTTTCTCCAGTAGTGAGTAATCTAACGCGTTGCTCTAGTCTGACGACTTATCTCCAGTAGTGAGTAATCTAACGCGTTACTCTAGTCTGACGACTTTTCTCCAGTAGTGAGTAATCTAACGCGTTACTCTAATCTGACGACTTTTCTCCAGTAGCGAGTAATCTAACCCGTTACTCTAGTCTGACGACTTTTCTCCAGTAGCGAGTAATCTAACGCGTTACTCTAATCTGACGACTTTTCTCCAGTAGCGAGTAATCTAACGCGTTATTCTAATCTGACGACTTTTCTCCAGTAGCGAGTAATCTAACGCGTTACTCTAATCTGACGACTTTTCTCCAGTAGCGAGTAATCTAACGCGTTGCTCTAGTCTGACGACTTATCTCCAGTAGTGAGTAATCTAACGCGTTGCTCTAGTCTGACGACTTTTCTCCAGTAGCGAGTAATCTAACGCGTTACTCTAATCTGGAGATTTTTCTCCAGTAGCGAGTAATCTAACGCGTTACTCTAATCTGACGACTTTTCTCCAGTAGTGAGTAATCTAACCCGTTACTCTAGTCTGACGACTTTTCTCCAGTAGCGAGTAATCTAACGCGTTACTCTAATCTAACGACTTTTCTCCAGTAGTGAGTAATCTAACGCGTTACTCTAATCTGACGACTTTTCTCCAGTAGTGAGTAATCTAACCCGTTACTCTAGTCTGACGACTTTTCTCCAGTAGCGAGTAATCTAACCCGTTACTCTAATCTGACGACTTTTCTCCAGTAGTGAGTAATCTAACGCGTTACTCTAATCTGACGACTTTTCTCCAGTAGTGAGTAATCTAACCCGTTACTCTAGTCTGACGACTTTTCTCCAGTAGCGAGTAACCTAACGCGTTACTCTAATCTGACGACTTTTCTCCAGTAGTGAGTAATCTAACCCGTTACTCTAGTCTGACGACTTCTCCAGTAGCGAGTAATCTAACGCGTTACTCTAATCTGACGACTTTTCTCTATTAGCGAGTAATCTAACGCGTTACTCTAATCTGACGATTTTTCTCCAGTAGTGAGTAATCTAATGCGTTACTCTAGTCTGACGACTTTTCTCCAGTAGTGAGTAATCTAACGCGTTGCTCTAGTCTGACGACTTATCTCCAGTAGTGTGTAATCTAACGCGTTGCTCTAGTCTGACGACTTTTCTCCAGTAGTGAGTAATCTAACGCGTTGCTCTAGTCTGACGACTTTTCTCCAGTAGCGAGTAATCTAACGCGTTTCTCTAATCTGACGACTTTTCTCCAGTAGCGAGAAATCTAACGCGTTACTCTAATCTGACGACTTTTCTCCAGTAGTGAGTAATCTAACCCGTTACTCTAATCTGACGACTTTTCTCCAGTAGCGAGTAATCTAACGCGTTACTCTAATCTGATGACTTTTCTCCAGTAGCGAGTAATCTAACGCGTTACTCTAATCTGACGACTTTTCTCCAGTAGTGAGTAATCTAACCCGTTACTCTAGTCTGACGACTTTTCTCCAGTAGCGAGTAATCTAACGCGTTGCTCTAGTCTGACGACTTTTCTCCAGTAGCGAGTAATCTAACGCGTTGCTCTAATCTGACGACTTTTCTCCAGTAGCGAGTAATCTAACGCGTTACTCTAATCTGACGACTTTTCTCCAGTAGCCAGTAATCTAACGACTTTTCTCCAGTAGCGAGTAATCTAACGCGTTGCTCTAGTCTGACGACTTATCTCCAGTAGTGAGTAATCTAACGCGTTGCTCTAGTCTGACGACTTTTCTCCAGTAGTGAGTAATCTAACGCGTTGCTCTAGTCTGACGACTTTTCTCCAGTAGCGAGTAATCTAGCGCGTTACTCTAATCTGATGACTTTTCTCCAGTAGTGAGTAATCTAACGCGTTACTCTAGTCTGACGACTTTTCTCCAGTAGTGAGTAATCTAACCCGTTACTCTAGTCTGACGACTTTTCTCCAGTAGCGAGTAATCTAACGCGTTACTCTAATCTGACAACTTTTCTCCAGTAGCGAGTAATCTAACGCGTTACTCTAATCTGACGACTTTTCTCTATTAGCGAGTAATCTAACGCGTTACTCTAATCTGACGATTTTTCTCCAGTAGTGAGTAATCTAATGCGTTACTCTAGGCTGACGACTTTTCTCCAGTAGTGAGTAATCTAACGCGTTGCTCTAGTCTGACGACTTTTCTCCAGTAGCGAGTAATCTAACGCGTTGCTCTAATCTGACGACTTTTCTCCAGTAGCGAGAAATCTAACGCGTTACTCTAATCTGACGACTTTTCTCCAGTAGTGAGTAATCTAACCCGTTACTCTAATCTGACGACTTTTCTCCAGTAGCGAGTAATCTAACGCGTTACTCTAATCTGACGACTTTTCTCCAGTAGTGAGTAATCTAACCCGTTACTCTAATCTGACGACTTTTCTCCAGTAGCGAGTAATCTAACGCGTTACTCTTGTCTGACGACTTTTCTCCAGTAGCGAGTAATCTAACGCGTTGCTCTAGTCTGGCGACTTTTCTCCAGTAGCGAGTAATCTAACGCGTTGCTCTAATCTGACGACTTTTCTCCAGTAGCGAGTAATCTAACGCGTTACTCTAATCTGACGACTTTTCTCCAGTAGCCAGTAATCTAACGACTTTTCTCCAGTAGCGAGTAATCTAACGCGTTGCTCTAGTCTGACGACTTATCTCCAGTAGTGAGTAATCTAACGCGTTGCTCTAGTCTGACGACTTTTCTCCAGTAGCGAGTAATCTAACGCGTTACTCTAATCTGACGACTTTTCTCCAGTAGTGAGTAATCTAACCCGTTACTCTAGTCTGACGACTTTTCTCCAGTAGCGAGTAATCTAACGCGTTACTCTAATCTGACGACTTTTCTCCAGTAGCGAGTAATCTAACGCGTTACTCTAATCTGACGACTTTTCTCTATTAGCGAGTAATCTAACGCGTTACTCTAATCTGACGGTTTTTCTCCAGTAGTGAGTAATCTAATGCGTTACTCTAGGCTGACGACTTTTCTCCAGTAGTGAGTAATCTAACGCGTTGCTCTAGTCTGACGACTTATCTCCAGTAGTGAGTAATCTAACGCGCTGCTCTAGTCTGACGACTTTTCTCCAGTAGTGAGTAATCTAACGCGTTGCTCTAGTCTGACGACTTTTCTCCAGTAGCGAGTAATCTAACGCGTTGCTCTAATCTGACGACTTTTCTCCAGTAGCGAGAAATCTAACGCGTTACTCTAATCTGACGACTTTTCTCCAGTAGTGAGTAATCTAACCCGTTACTCTAATCTGACGACTTTTCTCCAGTAGCGAGTAATCTAACGCGTTACTCTAATCTGACGACTTTTCTCCAGTAGCGAGTAATCTAACGCGTTACTCTAATCTGACGACTTTTCTCCAGTAGTGAGTAATCTAACCCGTTACTCTAATCTGACGACTTTTCTCCAGTAGCGAGTAATCTAACGCGTTACTCTAATCTGACGACTTTTCTCCAGTAGTGAGTAATCTAACCCGTTACTCTAATCTGACGACTTTTCTCCAGTAGCGAGTAATCTAACGCGTTACTCTAGTCTGACGACTTTTCTCCAGTAGCGAGTAATCTAACGCGTTGCTCTAGTCTGGCGACTTTTCTCCAGTAGCGAGTAATCTAACGCGTTGCTCTAATCTGACGACTTTTCTCCAGTAGCGAGTAATCTAACGCGTTACTCTAATCTGACGACTTTTCTCCAGTAGCCAGTAATCTAACGACTTTTCTCCAGTAGCGAGTAATCTAACGCGTTGCTCTAGTCTGACGACTTATCTCCAGTAGTGAGTAATCTAACGCGTTGCTCTAGTCTGACGACTTTTCTCCAGTAGCGAGTAATCTAACGCGTTACTCTAATCTGACGACTTTTCTCCAGTAGTGAGTAATCTAACCCGTTACTCTAGTCTGACGACTTTTCTCCAGTAGCGAGTAATCTAACGCGTTACTCTAATCTGACGACTTTTCTCCAGTAGCGAGTAATCTAACGCGTTACTCTAATCTGACGACTTTTCTCTATTAGCGAGTAATCTAACGCGTTACTCTAATCTGACGATTTTTCTCCAGTAGTGAGTAATCTAATGCGTTACTCTAGGCTGACGACTTTTCTCCAGTAGTGAGTAATCTAACGCGTTGCTCTAGTCTGACGACTTATCTCCAGTAGTGAGTAATCTAACGCGTTGCTCTAGTCTGACGACTTTTCTCCAGTAGTGAGTAATCTAACGCGTTGCTCTAGTCTGACGACTTTTCTCCAGTAGCGAGTAATCTAACGCGTTGCTCTAATCTGACGACTTTTCTCCAGTAGCGAGAAATCTAACGCGTTACTCTAATCTGACGACTTTTCTCCAGTAGTGAGTAATCTAACCCGTTACTCTAATCTGACGACTTTTCTCCAGTAGCGAGTAATCTAACGCGTTACTCTAATCTGACGACTTTTCTCCAGTAGCGAGTAATCTAACGCGTTACTCTAATCTGACGACTTTTCTCCAGTAGTGAGTAATCTAACCCGTTACTCTAATCTGACGACTTTTCTCCAGTAGCGAGTAATCTAACGCGTTACTCTAATCTGACGACTTTTCTCCAGTAGTGAGTAATCTAACCCGTTACTCTAGTCTGACGACTTTTCTCCAGTAGCGAGTAATCTAACGCGTTGCTCTAGTCTGACGACTTTTCTCCAGTAGCGAGTAATCTAACGCGTTGCTCTAATCTGACGACTTTTCTCCAGTAGCGAGTAATCTAACGCGTTACTCTAATCTGACGACTTTTCTCCAGTAGCCAGTAATCTAACGACTTTTCTCCAGTAGCAAGTAATCTAACGCGTTGCTCTAGTCTGACGACTTATCTCCAGTAGTGAGTAATCTAACGCGTTGCTCTAGTCTGACGACTTTTCTCCAGTAGTGAGTAATCTAACGCGTTGCTCTAGTCTGACGACTTTTCTCCAGTAGCGAGTAATTTTTCTCCAGTAGTTAGATTACTCACTACTGGAGAAAAGTCGTTAGATTACTGGCTACTGGAGAAAAGTCGTCAGATTAGAGTAACGCGTTAGATTACTCGCTACTGGAGAAAAGTCGTCAGACTAGAGCAACGCGTTAGATTACTCGCTACTGGAGAAAAGTCGTCAGACTAGAGTAACGGGTTAGATTACTCACTACTGGAGAAAAGTCGTCAGATTAGAGTAACGCGTTAGATTACTCACTACTATTAGAGTACTCTAATCTGACGACTTTTCTCCAGTAGCGAGTAATCTAACGTGTTACTCTAATCTGACGACTTTTCTCCAGTAGCGAGTAATCTAACGCGTTACTCTAATCTGGCGACTTTTCTCCAGTAGCGAGTAATCTAACGTGTTACTCTAATCTGACGACTTTTCTCCAGTAACGAGTAATCTAAGGCGTTACTCTAATCTGACGTTACTCTAATCTGACGACTAACTTAAGATGTCAGGAGTGTTGGCAAAAACGGTCG
Source organism: Pseudorasbora parva (assembly GCF_024679245.1). Lineage (NCBI taxonomy): Eukaryota > Metazoa > Chordata > Actinopteri > Cypriniformes > Gobionidae > Pseudorasbora > Pseudorasbora parva. The sequence continues at coordinate 46,131,454 of NC_090184.1, forward strand.
TCATTTATGCGTTGAGGCGGAAACTGCTGAATGTAACTAATAAAGTAACTTGTAATCTTCTTTAGTTACTTTTAAAATCAAGTAATCTGTAAAGTAACTAAGTTACATTTTAAAGGAGTAATCAGAAACCAGATTACTTTTTCAAAGTAACTGTGGCAACACTGGTTTTGACGACAGCATCTGTGTCTGAATCCCATGTGTTGTTTTTTCAGCGGAGTTAAACATCATCGCTCCCATCATTTCCAACTTCTTCCTGGCCTCTTACGCTCTGATCAACTTCTCTGTTTTCCATGCGTCGCTGGCCAACTCTCCAGGTAAGTGTCTTTTGCTGTGAACTAGAGGCTGACATTTTTTGGGAATCCCGCAGGATGGGTAATAAAATCACTATTAATCACGTGATTGGGGCGGGAGCAGAATATTTTTTTTATGGGGAGTGGGCGAGACCGGGAATTGTAATAACACTGATACCATCTATACAAATATACTGTTTTTATAAATGAACAATATATTTTAATATTGAACTGAAAGCCATCTTTAACAAAAACGACATTTGGGGTTTTTATTCAACTGGGCATGGGTATGCTGTGATCTGTATTGGAATTTTTTTTACTGTAACTGACAGATTCCGGCAAAAAACAACAACACGGGAGTGGGAGTCATTCTTTTGGGATTGAGATGGGACGGGAATTCCCCCAGTTTTTGGGTGGGATTGGGACAGGACGGGACGGGACGGGAATTTTCCCCGCTTTTTTGTTGGGATTGGGACGGAATGGGAATTTTCCCTAGTTTCTTTGTGGGATTGGGATGGGACGGGATTTTTTTGGTGGGATTGGGACGGAACGGGAATTTCCCCCAGTTTTTGGTGGGATTGGGACGGGAATTTTCCCCAGTTTTTTGGTGGGACGGGATGGGAATTTCCCCCAGTTTTTTGGTGGGATTGGGACGGGAATTTTCCCCAGTTTTTTGGTGGGACGGGATGGGAATTTCCCCCAGTTTTTGGGTGGGATTGGGATGGAACGGGATTTTTTTGGTGGGATTGGGACGGAACGGGAATTTCCCCCAGTTTTTGGTGGGATTGGGATGGGAATTTTCCCCAGTTTTTTGGTGGGACGGGACGGGAATTTCCCCCAGTTTTTGGTGGGATTGGGACGGGAATTTTCCCCAGTTTTTTGGTGGGATTGGGACGGAATGGGAATTTTCCCTAGTTTTTTTGTGGGATTGGGATGGGACGGGATTTTTTTGGCGGGATTGGGACGGAACGGGAATTTCCCCCAGTTTTTGGTGGGATTGGGACGGGAATTTCCCCCAGTTTTTGGTGGGATTGGGACGGGAATTTTCCCCAGTTTTTGGGTGGGACGGGATGGGAATTTTCCCCAGTTTTTGGGTGGGATTGGGATGGAATGAGATTTTTCCCAATTTTTTTGGCGGGATTGGGACGGGATGGGAATTTCCCCCAGTTTTTGGTGGGATTGGGACGGGAATTTTCCCCAGTTTTTGGGTGGGACGGGATGGGAATTTTCCCCAGTTTTTGGGTGGGATTGGGATGGAATGAGATTTTTCCCAATTTTTTTGGCGGGATTGGGACGGGATGGGAATTTTCCCCAGTTTTTTTGGTGGGATTGGGACAGGAATTTTCCCGATTTTTCTGGTGGGATTGGGACGGGACGGGAATTTTCCCTAGTTTTTTCATTGGATTGGGATGGGACGGTATTTTTTTGGTGGGAATGGGACAGAACAGGAATTTTCCCCAGTTTTTTGGTGGGATTGGGATGGGACGGGATTTTTTGGTGGGATTGGGACAGAACAGGAATTTTCCCCAGTTTTTGGTGGGATTGGGACGGAACGGGAATTTTCCCCAGTTTTTTGGTGGGATTGGGACGGGACAGGATTTTTTTGGTGGGAATGGAACGGGAGAGGTTTGGAAATCCCCTCCCGCGTCGCCCTCTACTGTGAAGTGAGTGTGCAGAGCATCTCTGATGAAGATGATCACTCTGCTTTCCCTCTGGACAGGCTGGCGTCCCAGCTTTAAATACTATAATAAGTGGGTTTCTCTGGCCGGAGCCGTACTGTGCTGTGTGGTGATGTTCGTCATTAACTGGTGGGCCGCACTGGTCACCAATGGTATCGTCCTGGCGCTCTACATCTACGTCAGCTATAAGAAACCAGGTCAGATCTGCTCACACTTTATATCTCTGACACTATACAATGTACATTTCCTGAAGAAAATGTGAGTAGTGCTCGCAATGGCAAAACTTGGGACCCGATTGCGACTGTGATGCAAATAAGGCCATCCCCATGTCTGTAGAATGTTGTGGAGCTGAGATATGGCTTATTCATGTGCTTGTACGGTTGCTAGGGTATTGTAAATGGTTGCTAGGATACTGTAAATGGTTGCTAGCTTGCTGTAAATAGTTGCTAGGGTGTGGCTATACAGTTTAACCCTAGTTTGTGCTCTGGGGTCTATATGACCCCAAAGCACTTTTCTTTAGTTAAAAAAAATGGTTCCCTTTATCTCAGTGGAATAAAACTTTGTGACTTTTCCTAAGTTATCTATCTGTACATGCACAAAAAAACTGGGCTTGATTCGGTTGTTCTAAAGGCATGTAAAAAAATCTGTCACACTCAGGAGCTTTGGGGTCAATATGACCCCACATTGAAATGAATGGGAAAATCGAAAAAAATGTGTTTTTTATTTTTCATTTGTCAAAAAAAATATATAAATCCAGAATAAATCTGAAAATTTCCATACCACAATGAAGCCCTGGTACTAGAGCACAAATGTAAAGTGGAACGAACATGATCACTTGCACACACACATGCTCACGCACACAAACACACATAAACAAACACACAGGAGTGACTCCAATTGAAAGCATTTTTTTTAGAAATTGACAAATAAAATCAATAATTCCAGAAAAAAATCTGAAAATTTCTACACAGAAATGAAGGCCTGGTACTAGAGCAAAAATGCAATGTAGAAAAGACATGCTCACTCAAACACACACACACACACACACACATACATACTAACAGGAATGACTGCCATAGCCAAATAAAATCAGCCACAAATGCAGAACAAAGATAAAAGGGGTGAGACCTAATGCGCACACACACACACACACACACACACACACACACACGCACGCACGCACGCACGCCCGCACGCCCGCGCACATGTGCACGCATACACGCACATGCGTACTGAGGCACCACCCACATGCGCACTGGCGCATTACGCACGTGCGCCTATGCGCACGCGCACATGGGCACGCGCGCACACACACACACACACACACAGAGAGAGAGAGAGAGAGAGAGAGAGAGAGGGAGAGAGAGAGAGAGAGAGAGAGAGCATCTATGGAATTTGTCAAATGAAATCAGCAACAAATGTGAGTACCTGAGTGAATCAGTGAGACCTAATGCATGCACACACACACACACACACACACACACACACACACACACACACACACACACACACACACACACACACACACACACACACACACACACATACACGCAGAGAGAGCAAGGGAGAGATGAAAGGAAACTGACCCGTTCAACTTTGAGAAAGTTTACTCTGAGATCTAAGAGCTGCAACTTTGTTTTGAAAGCAAAGTAATTGTTCCCATAACATATATTCCCATACAAAAGAGGGCCAGAGCATGGACTGATTTTTGTTCATGATACATGTTCATTCACAACATTCTGAACTGCTTTTTTACCATGTGAATTATGTAATAATTTTTGTAGCTAGTTATTGCTTTTATGGTCAGTGTTCAGAATTTGATTATCAAAAAATTATATTGTTATTCAATGTTCATTCTTCACTCCTGGTCATTTATGCATATTGCTGCTGTTTTTTTTATATATATATTATTAAATTAATATCTTCAAAATTCTAAAGTTAATAATTTTTTTCCACATTTGGTTCATTAAAATAAATAATATTCAACTACAATCCGATTCTAAGTCTTGTACTTTAGGTGTTTCTTATGTGGCGATTTATGTGGTATTTTGTTAAAACAGACATTTCAAAACTTATCAAAAACTACCAAAATTCTACTATTTGAAGGAATATTTATTTTTTTATGTCTTGTATAATGTTTATACATGTATAAATTCACAAAATGTATAACAAAAGTTATGATATGAGCAGTTGGCCACATCCAGTAAAATGAATGGATCTCTATTGCCCCCTATGGACAAAACAATTTCTTTCTTAAATTGTAATTCCTTCAAGTTTGTCTTTGACCAACAGATGGCAGAATTGTACAGCTAACACCTATATCAATATCCAGAAACAAATTCATTTTAATTTAGATCATGATTTAAGTATTTTTTTCATAAAAAATTGATATTTCACACGCAAGCTAATGGTATAAATGAGGATTTGTGTGGTAAATAGGTACAAAAGTACTTTGAATATCCAAAAACACAGCATTACTGTATAGATGAGAAGTGAACAAAAAAAATAATATATGTAATATTAAAAATGTATATTTTTTTTACAATCACTCTTTACATTTTGGGGTCATATAGACCCCAAATGCACTGAGTGTAAACAGGAAACTAAGGACATATTAGGGTTAAGGGGTGATATTTAAAGACTTTTTGCCAGTCTGAGTCAAAAGAGCCCAACTCTGTATTTCTACAATGTTGTAGTGCTGATATGTGGCCTGTTAACTTAGATATTCTTTACAATAAGACCTCATTTGATAGTAACAGTGTGATTTATTCCTGTGATCAAAGCTGAATTTATCATCATTACTCCAGTCTTCAGTGTCACATGATCCTTCACTAATCATTCTCAGATGAGGATCTGATGATCACACATTTGATTATGTGGAAACTGTGATGTATTTTATTTCGCATGATTCTTTGATGAATATGAAGTTCAAAAGAACAGCATTTATTAGAAATAGAATATTCTGTAACATCATGAAAGCCTTTACTGTCACTTTTGATCAATTTGCATTATTAAATAAAAGCATTAATTTATTGGAATTTACTTTTTGTAATAATATTGACGGTTTAAGTAAAAATTATATGTCATAAATTTTACTTTTTATGTCATAATGTTGACATTTTTATTTTGTCTTTTTACGTAATTATTTTGCTTTAAAGTTTGACTTTTTATATAATAATTTTCAAAATTTTCAGTAATAATTAAATTTTTGTCATAATTTTGACTTATGTCATCATATGACATTTTAAGTAATAATTTGGGCTAATTCATGATTCTCTGATGAATATAAAGTTCATAAGAACAGTGTTTATTAGAAATAGAATCTTTTGTAACATCATAAACGTCACTTTTGATAATTTTAATGCGTCCTGGATGAATAAAAGTATAATTTTTAACAAATATATAGTATGTTAATTTAAACTTTTTGTAATAGATTTGACATTGTAATAATAATTTTGACTTTTTAAGTCATAATTTCAATTTGTATGTTAATGTAAACTTTTTTCATAATTTTCAGACATAATTGACTTTTTAATGAATAATTTTGTCATCATTTTGGTTTAAATTTTGGCTTTGTCAATACTTTCAATTTTTAATTTCAACAAAAAATCAATTAAAAAAAATCTATCTTCACTTAAACTTTTTGTAATAATTTTGACATTGTAATAATAATTTTACGTCATCGTTTCAGTTAAAATGTTGAATTTTTTATGTCGTAATTTAGTTTGTCATAATTTTTACTTAAGTCATAATTTCAATTTTTATGTTAATCTCAAAATTTTGCAATAATTTTAATAGTCATAATTATGACTTTTTGATTCATAATTTTGTCTTATTATGTAAAAATTTTGGTTTAAATTTCGACTTATGTCATTATTTTGACTTTATAAGTTTATAAGTTTTTGTCATAATTTTGACTTTTTATGTCATCATATGACATTTTAAGTAATAACGACATCAAGGTCAAGGGTTTGGTTCCCAAGGACAGCATGAACTGATCAAATCTATCGCTTTGGATATAAGCATGTGCCAAATGCATAAGTGCAGATGTTTACTAATGTGTTATTGCTCATGCTTTAACATCATAAACGATGGTGTGTTTCTGCTGCAGATGTGAACTGGGGTTCGTCGACACAAGCCCTGATGTATAATAAAGCTCTGACACACAGTCTGCATCTGACGGGGGTCGAGGATCATATCAAGAACTTCAGGTGAAGCTGCGTTACAGATGCTGATGTGAGAGTTTAAAGATGAAGACTAAACTCTTAATGTTTTCCTCAGGCCTCAGTGTCTCATCATGTCCGGATACCCAGACTCTCGGCCCGCTCTGATGTATCTGGTGCATGCTTTCACCAATAATGTGGGCCTGATGGTCTGTGGACACGTGCGAACCGTACGTCATTTCATCTGTTCTTCCACTGCAAAAATATTTTTTCTCACTTAGTATTATTTTTTCCCCCTCACTTTATTTATAGGTTTCTCCACATATTACAAAATATTCCAGAACACAGTTGTACAGTTGAACATGTGTAGAAAAATAAAAAAGGGTAAGATCAGAAGATGGGTAGGGAGCCAGGGCACACTCAATATAAAGGGAACAATTATTGACCCCAAATAGGAACATAGCCTACAGCCATACCCAACAAAGTACCAAATATAACTGTAATATGAACAATAAGAACGCCCCCCCCCCCCCAAAAAAATAATAATAATAATAATTTAATTAATTTAATTAAATTAATTAAAAATAAGAAGAAAAAGAAAAGAAACAACACGTGCCAACCAAAGTAAAAGTTCAATCACATTAATCAATTATAAGTGTTGTTACAGGAACGGTGCCATCCTATTACAGAGTACAATTACTAACCATTTTCCAGCATGCAAGGGGTATATGTTTCCATGTATGCAAGAAGAGAACCCCACGTTTTATAAAAGTTCTTGGAAGAGCCCCTCAGTGAATGTCTGATTTTTTCCAATTTAATAAAGTGAAAAACGTCTTTAATCCACAAGGAGTGAGTAGGTGGAGCAGATGATTTCCAATACAGTAAAATCTGACGTCTGGCCAGGAGGGACACAAAGGCCACAAAATCTGCCTTGTACCCTGAACAGTGAACTGAGAGAGGGAGTGTACCAAACAGTGCTGTTATAGCCACAGGTTCAATAGCTGTCTCAACTACATCTGGCATTGTCTCAAATATATTAGTCCAATATCCAAATAGGGTTGGGCAGAACCAAAACATATGTGCCAGGGTTGCAGGAGCCTGACGACAACGGTCACAGATAGGATCAATGTCAGAGTAAATTTTAGAGAGTTTGACCTTAGTCCAATGAGTACGATGAAGTATTTTGCATTGGATCCAATCATGTTTGGCACACACAGATGAGGAATGCATCCTGTATAAAATACTCTCCCATAGTTCATCTGAAATATCCTCTAACAAGTCTTCCTCCCACTGAGTTTTTATAGAGGTCAATGAGCTTCTATGTAGGGAACCTATTTTGTCATAAAAAAAAGAAATCATCCCTTTCCCAATGGATATCGGTTCAAGGAATAAATCTATGGGAGTAGAAGTGGGAAGACTGGGAAATTGTGGGTGCATATTACGGATAAAACTACGAGCTTGCAAGTATCGAAAAAAATTGTTTCTGGGCAATAGAAACTTATCCACCAGCTGCTGAAAGGATGCGAAAACATCATCTATGTATAAATCTTTGAACATTGATAGACCATATGTTGCCCACTGGGAAAAAGTCTTGTCCATCATTGATGGTGAGAAAGCAAAGTTGGACGCTATAGGGGCAGACATAGAAAATGTTTGTAATCCATAATACAGCCTAAACTGTCTCCAGATTTGCAATGCAGTTTTTACAATTACATTTTTTGTATAGGGAGAAAATGAACGTTAATGTAGTAGGAATGCATGAAGTTGCCTCCATGGAAAGCCACATGGGTGAGCTCTGAGATTGGGCCTGGTTTAACCAGTATTGAAAGACCCTGAAATTAGCAGCCCAGTAATAGTGTCGAAAGTTGGATAAGTCCATACCCCCAAGAGATTTGGGTCGTTGAAGAAGTGTTTTTATTCCAAATAAACTCAGAGACTAACCTATCTAGTCTCTGAAAAAACGATAGAGGAAGAAAAATGAGAATGCACTGAAACAAATACATGAATTTTGGGAGCGTATTCATTTTCACAGAATTAATTCTTCCAGGTAAGGATATAGGAAGTACTGACCATCGTTCAAAGTCTTTCTGAACTTGAAGCAATCGTTTATCAAAATTAAGTTTAAAAAGATCCTGAAATCTATTGGTTATACAGACCCCGAGATATTTAAAATTGCACAGTGCAATTTTGAATGGTAAAGTATGCAAAGGGTATTTTTTGGCCACTGAATTCAATGGGAAAAATTCACTTTTACCTAAATTTAGCTTGTGACCGCAAATAAACCCAAATAATTTTAAATTGTTAACAACCGCCGATACTGACACAGAAAAATCTGAGATATAGAGGAGAAGATCATCTGCGTACAATGAGACCTTCTGCTCAAGTTATTCCTTTTATTAATGGGTCACATTTTAAAGCTAAGGAAAGAGGCTCAATGGCGATAGCAAAAAGAAGTGGGCTTAAAGGGCATCCTTGGCGAGTGGAACGGTAAAGATTAAAGTATTCTGAGTGACTATTGTTAGTTCTAACTGATGCCTGGGGAGCGGAATATAGCAACTTCACCCATGAAATAAAATTCTCACCAAAACCAAATTTCTTTAATGTGTAGAAAAGATACCGCCATTGTACCCGGTCAAATGCCTTCTCAGCATCTAATGATCGGACGGCTCACTTAGTATTTTTGTCTTGTTTCTTGTGCTAACATCTAATCCAAATCGGGTTGACACAAGATGGACTAGTTCCGCTGGAATATTTAACTTGTGTAGTTAATGGCCAGCCAGACCAGTTTTATAGTGTCTGGAAGCCCTATATCAATAATCTGAGGCCCGAATTGTCAACTACACTGCAAAAAAATGCTTTTCTTACTTAGTATTTTTGTCTTGTTTCTAGTCAAAATATCTACAAACTCTTACATTAAGAAACATTTACTAGACAAGTAAAAATTATTGTCTTGTTTTGGGGAAAAATTAAAAACTCAATGGGGTGAGAAAAATAATCTTGTTTTCTGTTTGAATTAAGATTATTTTTCTCACCCCATTGGCAGATTATATATCTTATTTTAAGCAAAAACTCTCTTCATTTTGAGTTATTTTTCCCAAAACAAGACAATTACTTTTGCTTGTCTAGTAAATACTTCTTGTTGTAAGAATTTTTAGATGTTTGGACTAGAAACAAGACAAAAATACTGAGTAAGAAGAGCATTTTTTGCAGTGTAGACGGCCGAAAACATACACTTTTCACAGTGTTAAGTAGCCTATTAAAATTAGTCAGATATTGCGTGCCGTTGCGATGCATATCGTGATATGTACATGTGGATTATTTCGATAATTTCAACCAATGCTGTTCCTGCAGGGATACCGACGGCCGAACTATAAGGAGATGATGAATGAACAGGTCCGCTATCAACGCTGGCTCCTGAAAGCTCGAATCAAAGCCTTCTACACACCTGTGTTTGCTGACGATCTCAGACAAGGAGCACAGTATCTCCTACAGGTCGGGAAATATGACACAAAACGTGTTTAAAACGCCTATACACTGCAAAAAAATCATGTTTCTCTGTCTCGTTTTCCAGCACAAATATCTAAACATTATTAATACTGAGAAATTAATCAAAATCAAACAAATTCCTGCCTAAATCTGCCTGTGCAGTCCAAAATATAATCTGGTTTCCCTTTGAATTGAGTTTATATTTCCTCTTTTGGCAGATACAAACCCGATTCCAAAAAAGTTGGGACATTGTACAAATTGTGAATAAAAAAGGAATGCAATAATTTACAAAATCTCATAAACTTATATTTTATTCAAAATAGAATATAGATCATATCAAATGTTGAAAGTGAGACATTTTGAAATGTCATGCCATGCCAAATATTGGCTCATTTTGGATTTCATGAGAGCTACACATTACAAAAAAGTTGGCACAGGTAGCAATAAGAGGCTGGAAAAGTTAAATATACATATAAGGAACATCTGGAGGACCAATTTACAGCTTATTAGGTCAATTGGGGACATGATTGGGTATAAAAAGAGCCTCTCAGAGTGGCAGTGTCTCTCAGAAGTCAAGATGGGCAGAGGATCACCAATTCCCCCAATGCTGCGGAGAACAATAGTTGAGCAATATCAGAAAGGAGTTTCTCAGAGAAACACTGACAAGAGTTTGAAGTTATCATCATCTCCAGAGCATAATATCATCCAAAGATTCAGAGAATCTGGAACAATCTCTGAGCGTAAGGGTCAAGGGTCAAAAGCAAACTGGATGGCCGTGATCTTCAGCCCTTAGACGGCACTGCATCACACACAGGAATGCTCCTGTAATGGACATCACAACATGGGCTCAGGAATACTTCCAGAAAACATTGGTGAACACAATCCACCGCGCCATTCGCCGTCGCCGGCTAAAACTCTACAGGTCAAAGAAGAAGCCATATCTAAACATGATCCAGAAGCGCAGGCGTCTCCTCTGGGCCAAGGCTCATTTAAAATGGACTGAGGCAAAGTGGAAAACTGGTCTGTGGTCAGACGAATCAAAATCTGAAGTCATTTTTGGAAAACTGGGACACCATCCGGACTAAAGAGGACAAGGACAACCCAAGCTGTTCTCAGCGCTCAGTTCAGAAGCTGATCTCTGATGGTCTGGGGTTCATGAGTGTGTGTGGCATGGGCAGCTCACACATCTGGAAAGGCCATCAATGCTGAAAGGTCTATCCAAGTTCTAGAGCAACATATGCTCCATCCAGACGGCGTCTCTTTCAGGGAAGACCTTGCATTCTCCAACATGACAATGCCAGACCACACACTGCATCAATTACAACATCATGGCTGTGTAGAAGAAGGATCCGGCACTGAAATGGCCAGCCTGCAGTCCAGATCTTTCACCATTAGAAAACATTTGGCGCATCATAAAGAGGAAGATGCGATAAAGAAGACCTAAGACAGTTGAGCAACTAGGAGCCTGAATTAGACAAGAATGGGCCAACATTCCTATTCCTAAACTTTAGCAGCTCGTCTCCTCAGTCCTCAGACGTTTGCAGACTGATATAAAAAGAAGAGGGGATGACACACAGCGGGAAACATGGCCACGGCACAACTTTTTCGAGATGTGTTGATGCCATGACATTTTAAATCAACTTATTTTCCCCTTAAAATTATAGACTTTTTCAGTTTAAACATTTGATATGTCATCTATGTTGTATAAAATATTGAAATCTGAAACTTCCACATCATTGCATTCAGTTTTTATTCACAATTTGTACAGTGTCCCAGTGCTTTTTGGAATCAGGTTTGTATTTGCTCCTGTTTTTTGCTCTTGTTTTTTCAAACTCATTTTGATTGATTTGTTTTAATATCTTCAGTTGTTTCTCTTCTCCAGTAAATGTGTCTTGATTTATGAATGTTTTATTTATTTGTGCTGGAAAACAGGACAGAAACACTAACTTACAGCGTGTAAATAAAAATACAGTTAATTGGAATATGTAAAAAAAAATGTTCTGCTAAAAAGCTTATTTCTTGGGATTGCTTGTGAATTTTACTAGAGATGTCCGCGTGAGAGCTGATTCTACAGCCGTTTTAGTGAAAGTCTTGTTTTGTTGTGATGGACAGACGGCTGGTTTGGGTCGCCTGAAACCGAACACACTCGTTTTTGGCTTTAAGAACAACTGGCGGGATGGCGAGATGAAGGACGTGGAGACCTACATCAACACAATCCAGTGAGTCTTCATCTTTAAAGGTCCACTGAAGTGCTTTGAAACGCGCCGCATTATTCAATGTGTTGACGTGATTTCCCCTGAATCGGCTCCAGCTGTTATAAGCTCCTCCCCTTTTTTGAAACAGCCAATAGCGTTTCGTTAATATACAGTTTGACTAGAGCGCAAGAGCGAACCTTTCTCTGTTTGGTATCGCATATATAGTGCCTTGCACCATGTAGAAATGAGTAAATGTGTGTTAACTGACCGATTTCAGCTTCAGCAGCGTAGGGGGCGGGCTTTAGATTCTAGAGCGCATCCTGATTGGACAAAAGATTTGATGAGAAGATGAAGTCTGCGATGATGTCACCAAAATCTGAGATTTGCTTCAGCGGAAGTGGGAGACTGTAAATTTTGAATGCTTATATCTCCTAAATGCACATTTTGTCATAGTTTGGGAACATACCAGCTCATTCATAACTTTAAGGCTAACACAGTCATACTCAAAGCTAAAAAAATTTATTTTGATTTCAGTGGACCTTTAACATCTTCATGGCATCAGATCTTTCAGTTATAATTATAAAAAACGTTTCATGCTGCGTCCCAATTCGCCTATACTACGACCTAAAAGTGTGTACTCTTTTTGTAAAGAAAAAGTACATACTTTTGAGAGTGTGTAGCAGAAGAGTATGCAAGCTTCGGGACTACTTTGTCATCTTTAACGGAGTTACGTGCAGCCCGTCACCATTTAAACTGCCCTGTCGATCATCGTCAGATTCATCACAGTTCAAATCCTCCACATTCAGTTTAATCTCCTGTCGTATCGGAGAGAAATGTAGCCGCTCGTTGATCTGCCACGTGTGTGTCTTTAATGCAGAGACTCTCCTCGTGTGTTTGCAGGTTAAATATAATGATGCATCTAAAAATTAACGGCCAAACGTGTCATTACAAAAGTTCTCAATGCTGCTGCAGGTGAAATATAATGAATAAATATCTTTAGTCAGGTTAAACACTGATAATTGATCACTCAAACCCCTTTATCTAAACCTCTCTACTTAACCGTCAGACTCACACATCCGCCATATTTGTAGTTTTTAAACACTTTTTATCTGCGTTTGTAGTTCTAAACAAATCCTCAACCAACTAGCAATGTAATATCGTAATATGTAACGGGTGTGCGTCGATCCGCACTTCGGATTCTGATCGGAAATTGTAAATCATCCGGGTATCTTTGGAATACTCTTTTCAACATACTACGATTTGGGACACTTATTCTATTTTTGAATACTATTTAGTATGGATAGTATGCAAATTGGGACACAGTATGAGTTTAGTTCCTCTCTATGAAGCCCCTCCTTCTGAAAAGCACACTGTGCTCTGATTGGTCGGCTTGAGCAGTGTGTTGTGATTGGTGTTTGGGAAATGTCCCACTCAAGCATGCCAGGCCCCTTTAATCTGCGCATTAATTATTTAAATGAGGAATAATGTGACATGTTGATTCCCGGAAGAAAACTCAAGATGGAGGCGTTTCAGGAGTTCAGAAACTCTGACACTGATAGAGAGAATAAACGAGTAAACAAATAAAGTGTGTTTCAGTGACGCGTTTGACCTGCAGTACGGCGTGGTGCTCCTGAGACTGAAGGAAGGTCTCGACATCTCTCACATTCAAGGTCAGTCACTGAATTGTTACCATTATAAGAGCTATACAAACACATTTACATAGAGTTTAATCCAGCTCATGGGTAAATAATGTTGTATGAATGTTTTAAATATTTTCATCCGTGACTTCATCAGTGATTTTAACGCCACTGGTCTTTCTTCAGATGAGTTTCTGTCGTCGCAGGAGAAAACGGCTGGAATGAAGGATGTGTTGGTCTCCATCAACATCAAAGACTTCGACAGCGATTCCACGAAACCGCCATCGATAGCGACCAGCTGTCAAAGCAGCCCGCTCATCTTCAGAGGTCAGCCAATCATGGCGCAGTAATAATGGGGGCGGGTCTTGCCATAGTAATGGGGGCGTGTCTTGCTGTAGCAATGTGGGTGGATATTGCGGTAATACGGGGGCGTGGCTTAGAGTAATAATGTGGGTGGATTTTGCAGTAATAAAGGGGGCGTGTCTTGCTGTAGTAATGTGGGTGGATCTTGTGGTAATACGGGGGCGTGGCTTATAGTAATAATGTGGGTGGATTTTGCAGTAATAAAGGGGGCGTGTCTTGCTGTAGTAATGTGGGTGGATCTTGCAGTAATATGGGGCGTGGTTTACAGTAATAATGTGGGTGGACCTTGCAGTAATAAAGGGGGCGTGTCTTGCTGTAGTAATGTGGGTGGATCTTGCAGTGATATGGGGCGTGGCTTACAGTCATAATGTGGGTGGATCTTGCAGTGATATTGGGCGTGGTTTACAGTAATAATGTGGGTGGATCTTGCAGTAATATGGGGCGTGGTTTACAGTAATAATGTGGGTGGATCTTGCAGTAATATGGGGCGTGGTTTACAGTAATAATGTGGGTGGATCTTGCAGTGATATTGGGCGTGGTTTACAGTCATAATGTGGGTGGATCTTGCAGTGATATTGGGCGTGGTTTACAGTAATAATGTGGGTGGACCTTGCAGTGATATTGGGCGTGGTTTACAGTCATAATGTGGGTGGATCTTGCAGTGGTATTGGGCGTGGTTTACAGTAATAATGTGGGTGGATCTTGCAGTGATATTGGGCGTGGTTTACAGTAATAATGTGGGTGGATCTTGCAGTAATATGGGGCGTGGTTTACAGTCATAATGTGGGTGGATCTTGCAGTGATATTGGGCGTGGTTTACAGTAATAATGTGGGTGGATCTTGCAGTAATATGGGGCGTGGTTTACAGTAATAATGTGGGTGGATCTTGCAGTGATATTGGGCGTGGTTTACAGTAATAATGTGGGTGGATCTTGCAGTAATATGGGGCGTGGTTTACAGTCATAATGTGGGTGGATCTTGCAGTAATATTGGGCGTGGTTTACAGTAATAATGTGGGTGGATCTTGCAGTAATATGGGGCGTGGTTTACAGTCATAATGTGGGTGGATCTTGCAGTGGTATGGGGCGTGGTTTACAGTCATAATGTGGGTGGATCTTGCAGTAATATTGGGCGTGGTTTACAGTAATAATGTGGGTGGATCTTGCAGTGATATTGGGCGTGGTTTACAGTAATAATGTGGGTGGACCTTGCAGTGATATTGGGCGTGGTTTACAGTCATAATGTGGGTGGATCTTGCAGTAATATGGGGCGTGGTTTACAGTCATAATGTGGGTGGATCTTGCAGTGATATTGGGCGTGGTTTACAGTAATAATGTGGGTGGACCTTGCAGTAATATGGGGTATGGGGCGTGGCTTATGGCAATAATGTGGGTGGATCTTGCAGTGGTATGGGGCGTGGCTTACAGCAATAATGTGGGTGGATCTTGCAATAATATGGGGCGTGGCTTGTAGTAATAAAGTGGGTGGATCTTGCAGTAATACGGGGGGCGGGTCTTGCAGTAATAATGTAAGTAAAGTAATACCAACTTCTCTTCTCTAATGATGGATGTGTGACGTCAGACACGAAGAAGCTTCGGATGCCGCTCAGTCCTGCAGACGAGAAGCTTCTGGCCGCCAGTCAGCAGTTCCAGAAGAAACAGAGCAAAGGGACGATTGATGTCTGGTGGCTTTTTGACGATGGAGGTAAAGTGATACTTCTATTTAAAATTTTGATTGAATGTATGTTTCCTTTGCCTTCATTATATCCTGTGAGAGTTGGTCTCTTTAATAAATGACACTCGCTGTTGTAGGCTTGACTCTTTTGATACCATATTTGCTCACCAACAAAAAGAAATGGCGAAACTGCAAGATCCGTGTGTTCATTGGAGGAAAGATCAACAGGATCGACCACGACCGCAGAGCGTAAGTATCACACACATTTCTACACTGCAAAAAATGCTTTTCTTGCTGAGTATTTTTCTAGTCAAAATATCTAAAAATATCTTACATTAAGAAACATTTACTAGACAAGTCTTGTTTTGGGAAGAAATAACTCAAAATTAAGAGAGTTTTTGCTTAAAATGAACGAAATAATCGGTAATACTTTATTTTGATAGTCCACTTTAGACTTTCTACTAACTATAAGTAACTTTGCTACTACATGTCATCTAACTGTCATTAGAGTATCAGTAGACTGTCTGATTAATATTTACTAAAACTTTATTTTGTTGGTCCCCCAACAGACATTCTAATAAAAATATAAGTAACTTGGCAACTACAATTCAACTTATTCTACTAACCCGAAACCTAACACCTAACCCTAACCTACCAGTCTACTTGAGAGTTAGTTGACGTAAAGTTGCAAAGTTACTTATAGTTGGTAGAATGTTTAAAGTGGACTATCGAAATAAAGTGTAACCAAATAATCTGCCAATAGGGTAAGCAAAATAATCTTAATTCAAACAGAAAACAAGATTATTTTTCTCACCCCATTGGCAGATTATTTATCTTATTTTAAGCAAAAACTCTCTTCATTTTGAGTTATTTTTCCCAAAACAAGACAATTACTTTTGCTTGTCTAGTAAATACTTCTTGTTTTAAGAATTTTAAGATACTATACTTAAAAATACTAAGTAAGAAAAGCATTTTTTGCATTGTACACCTTCCTTTTGCTTAGTTTTGTAAAGTCTAACAAATGAAGCAGTTTAGAAATGAAGATAATCAACTAGTGACCCTAACCCTTCCCTTTGAGTTAAGTTTATCCTTAAGGCAATCTCACTTCATTTTTATACATTTTTAAGACTAATATCTTCAGTCATTTTGCTTCTCCAGTAAATGTGTCATTGAACAATTCTTCCCCTGAAAATAACTAAAGCTTTTACTCTGGCACAGAATGGCGGCGTTGCTCAGTAAGTTCAGGATTGATTTCTCGGACATCACCGTCATTGGAGACATCAACATCAAGCCAAAGAAGCACAAGTAAGTTTAGATCCGTTTGCCAATAATGAGCATGTTTTGTAGCGGTCTCCCTCAGAAACCGCAGCTGTTTGATTGTGTGCTCAGTAAGGAGATGTTTCAGGAGATGATTGAGCCGTATAGACTGAGGGAAGACGACATGGAGCAGGACGCTGCTGAGAAACTGAAGGGTGAAGAGCCATGGAGGATCACCGATAATGAGCTGGAGCTCTACAGGGCCAAGGTCAGCGCACCATCTCTTACACACATCTTCAGGATGTCTTGTGCTCTTATGTTACATTGATATGATTGATATGTCTCCGGAAAAAATGGCATTTTAGGGGTTACATTTGTATTATTTTGGCAAGGTTGCTGCTAAAATTGGCATGCCTGGGTCTATATATCCCATAATTGAGGTCGTTTCAACCCGCGGACATGGAAAACAACCGGCGGGAAAACCGCTGACTTGGCAACACAGTGCAGTTGAGTTCTGTTGACATTTAACAACTAATGTTATGCGTCGCTCCGCTGCTCTGATTGGTTGTCGGTCTGTCCAATCGAGGTCTTTCCTGGTTGGGTTTAAACACGCCCCATAATCACAGCCCAATGAGCATCAGACTCATATTCTGACTAGAGCTGAGGATGACCACGGCAGGCTAGTTCCATACCCTTGTGCTGTGCCTTTACCTTCTCTTTTGCTCCGGGTCAAAAATGACCCGCCTACAAAAACTGCTTAAATCTCTCATTATGCAGTGTTATCATCAACCATTGGATTCAATCTTTTTATCAGCTTGTTTTCTTTTAATTAGCACAGGTTTTGTATTTACTTTCGGATCTGATTGGTCATAGGCCTCAATGATCTGAGCTCATGCTCCTCAGCGAATGGGCTTGAGTGAAAGTTTATCACTCAGAAACTGAGCAGCATGAACTTTCTATTTGTGCAACGCAAAGACAACAAAGAAAGACGATGATAAACTCAGGTGCTGATTATGTGCTTTATCTAATGTTAAAAGTGTCTAATGTGAGTTTGAACATCATTTTGCGGGACCTTTATAGCCATGCTGAAAACATCAATGGATAATTCACCTCAGATCTTGAAAATGATGGAAAAAGGACATTCAAACTACGAACAAACTTGTGTATTTAATGATTTAGATGGATTTAGTCTCTGTGTATGTATTTTTAATAATGTTTAAATGGTGTAATATTTATGAATTTGATTACTTATCCATTTGTTTGTGAGTGCAGTGCACTTGCAGACAGACTCCGCCCACACGCTCTTCTGATTGGCTGTGATCTTTGATTGATTTGTTTGCGAGTGCAGTGCGCTTGCAGACAGACTCCGCCCACACGCTCTTCTGATTGGCTGTGATCTTTGATTGATTTGTTTGCGAGTGCAGTGCGCTTGCAGACAGACTCCGCCCACACACTTTTCTGATTGGCTGTGATCTTTGACTGATTTGTTTGCGAGTGCAGTGCGCTTGCAGACAGACTCCGCCCACACACTTTTCTGATTGGCTGTGATCTTTGATTGATTTGTTTGCGAGTGCAGTGCACTTGCAGACAGACTCCGCCCACACACTCTTCTGATTGGCTGTGATCTTTGACTGATTTGTTTGCGAGTGCAGTGCGCTTGCAGACAGACTCCGCCCACACACTTTTCTGATTGGCTGTGATCTTTGATTGATTTGTTTGCGAGTGCAGTGCGCTTGCAGACAGACTCCGCCCACACACTCTTCTGATTGGCTGTGATCTTTGATTGATTTGTTTGCGAGTGCAGTGCGCTTGCAGACAGACTCCGCCCACACACTTTTCTGATTGGCTGTGATCTTTGATTGATTTGTTTGCGAGTGCAGTGCGCTTGCAGACAGACTCTGCCCACATACTCTTCTGATTGGCTGTGATCTTTGATTGATTTGTTTGCGAGTGCAGTGCGCTTGCAGACAGACTCCGCCCACACACTCTTCTGATTGGCTGTGATCTTTGATTGATTTGTTTGCGAGTGCAGTGCGCTTGCAGACAGACTCCGCCCACACAGTGAAGTGGAGAATTCACCTGTCAAACCAATATAAAGAATTAATGTCCTAAATAATGTAAGTGACCTGAGTTCTCACTATTCTTTTTTGTAGTCGAATCGCCAAATCAGGCTGAACGAGCTTCTAAAGGAACACTCCAGCACAGCCAACCTCATCGTCATGTACGTACTGATCATATATGTAACACATAAATCACTTCATTTGAGTATATCTGTGTTTATGAAGCATGAAGCATGTGTGGACAAAGTACCCAAAAAAACAGATTTTTTTGTAAAAACAGATTTTTACTGAAGTAAAAGTACAGAAGTATTTGTTTTCAAAAGTACTTAAGTATTAAAAGTAAATTTCCTTTTATGTCGCCGCATTATTGTATTATAGTTGTATAAATGCACATTATGCCATCATGGTTTAAGCCAGTCAGTGACGCTCCATCTGACACACTAGCAGACGACTAACTTAAACTCATTTAAATACTTGTAGAAAAGTTACAAAGCTCTTTATAAAGCTGCTGTCACTTTAAGGCCGAATGCACGGATCCAATACACTGATACACATCTGATATTCTCACACTGTTCACCTTCACTGAAGACAGAATCAACTTTGTTTATGTGAATCCTCCACTAAATGAGCATTTGGACATCCGTCTTCTTCCATTTTGCTCTAAACTATAAATCAGTGTTTAATAAATGCTGTGAAATCATTGAACTTCACGAGACTCTACAAGAGTGATTCCTGAAAGGCTTTCTGCAAAAACCCAAACACCTTTTAAAGAAGAAAAAAATCATCCACTGACTTTCAAAGCTGCGACAGAAACGACTTTCCACTTCGAGGACCTTGATAGAAATGTAGTGGAGTAAAGAGGACGATATTTGTCTTTCAGATGGAGTGAAGTTAAAGTCAGAAGATTACAGAAAAAATAATACTCCAGTAAAGCACAGAGACTCAAACAGTGAACTTCAGTACAGGACTCGAGTAAATGAGCTGAGGGACTGTCCAGCTCTCCTTGTCTGTTTGGCTGATGGTTTTTATCAGAGCTGGACAGTAACAGCTCATTTACTCGAGTCCTGTACTTAAGTTCACTTTTTGAGTATTTGTGCTTTACTGGAGTATTATTTTTTCTGTAAACTTATGACTGTATCTATGTGTATCAGTGTATTGGATCTGTGCATTCGGCCTTAAAGTGACAGCAGCTTTATAAAGAGCTTTGTAACTTTTCTACAAGTATTTAAATGAGTTTAAGTTAGTCGTCTGCTAGTGTGTCAGATGGAGCGACACTGACTGGCTTAAACCATGATGGCATAATGTGCATTTATACAACTATAATACAATAATGCACTGACATAAAAAAGGAAATTTACTTTTGATACTCAAGTACTTATAAAAACAAATACTTCTGTACTTT